>NC_051180.1:37842497-38125053 GCF_013339695.2 Rhipicephalus sanguineus | reverse complement strand
GAGCGCTTTGTAATTGGGGCCTTTAAGCCACCTCTCGTCGCGCATATTCCCATGATGTGACGCCTGGTGATATTCACGGTTCTGCCACGCATTATTACATTTTACAGCGAGACTGTATACATCCACACCCCAACGGCTTCGTCTCCGTGGGCAGAAAAACGCGTGGGCAAAAACCACGTGGCCTACGTGGCGTAAACGCAAAACGCCAGGCCCCTGAACCCCAACAGACGCTCGCGCTAGCGTGCTCTTTTGCGGGCAGATGCGCGCGCTCCATGCGTTTCACCTCGGACGACTGAGGAAGGGCATTCGGAGAGTGGACAGACGAGCCGACGAATGCGTTCGCTGCAGGCTCGTGCACAACTGCAACACACACAAAATTTCGACCTCTGGGTGGTTTAGGGGCAATTAACAAATGAAGGCAAACAGCATATCATCTTTAGAATCAGGCATACAGCATAGAGCTCAGTATTCGTTTAAATAATGAAAGCCCCGCGAAACAGTATCGAAACAGCATGCTAGATGATAAGGCGCCTGTGAACAATGGCGACACCCTCCCACGCGTTCCGGTAAAATATTAGGTTGCAGCTGCATTGCACTTCATACGAGGGCTTCGAATGACGTCAAACGGCCCTTCCTTCTCCCTGCGTGTGTTTTCTCGCTTTCATATATAAAAAGGAGACCCGTCTAGCAACTCATTCAGTTCATTCTATGGCTGCCATGGCTAAAGTACGGAAAGAAAGATACCAAAAGAACAGCGTGAATACAACGCTCGACGAAAGGAACAAATTCGTATTGCTGAAATGGCCGCGGAGCCAATCACGATCTACCACAGCGACCGCAAAGCGATTATTACTATCATTACTCTAAAGCAATAATATTCCATACCACCCCATCATCATGTGGGGTTTGATAGAACTTCGCTGGACGTTCACGTTCGCATAGCGGGATGGCGGCCAATTTTTTTTCCAATGGAACTCTTCGCACTAATTAACGTCTGTCTGTATATGATTGACGTGTTTTTTTTATGCAGTTTTTAGCACTACACTGCAAACCGTTTCACACCCTTATAGGTGTATTTGCAATAAAACACTAACGTACACCCTTTTTTTCTGTCAATATATCCGAAGGGTGTAATGTCTTCTTTGCAACCCTTCGCACACCTTTATTCATTTTTGGGTGTACAATGGGTGTATGTTCTGTTAAACACCCATGGGTGTTCTTTGGATTTACACTATGGGTCAATTCACGCAGTGAATTGACCCATAGATGTAAACAGGTATCGTTGTACTGCTGAATGCAATAAACTGAGACACTGACCCACGGGCAACGCCTCCTGAAACCACGGGTCACCACCCTGTTCGACAGAGCGTCTTGGCACAGGATACTGTTTCACGAGGCCCTGAGTGTGAAGCTACCTGCTCGTGAATCAGTAATGGTTCACATTGGTTTGCTAAGCTTGCCACTAAATTTTCATTCTTTTAGTAGTGCATCACAAGTCTGCTGTAATTACAAAGACGCATGTATTTTGCCTACTTTATTAGGCAAGTGGTAGTGAAAATAAAATATAGCATTGTCGTGCCTGAGGTTCTGAATGCAGTGAGTCAACTGATGTACTTATTTTGAGCTCACATATATTTAGCCTTTACATCCCGATTATTTTTGAGAAATAGTTTCCAAAATAATTTTATTTATTGCTTGATTGGATTGACACGTTGAATGAATGCCCGAAATACATTCGGAATAATATATGTATTTGTTTAGCATTCATAAGTGACTAAAACGCGTTCTTGGGCTAGTTGGTGCATGGTCTGACAAAAAATTTTTTTTTTTTTGTCAGAGCATTCATAAGCATTTGTTTAGTTTAGAGATAGTTGCTTCATGCACTGTGATCATCGCAAACCACCTCTCCTAACGCTTAATCTATAGCATACATATACAGTGAAATCTCGTTGACACGATTCTGCATAATCGTTTTTCAGCCTAATACGTTCTCCTTTTTATTTCCTGCCAACATCCCTTGAAAATATTGCATTTTCATGCGTTTAATACCATCACACTTTTGCCAAAACTGGATAATACGACCGCGGAAAGTGGATCTTGAATGATATCCGAGAAATCCTGCGTTTATTCTTCGCTATGACAGCTCCCACCGCGTTCCAACAACTCACGATCTGCGCGTAGCAGAGCCGCTGAGACCACAGCAGCATCAGTTTAGCGGCGAAAAGATCGCTGCTAGGCGATCTTTTCTTTGAGATTATATACATACATATATATTGCCGCTTTATGAGGGCCCCCCGTCCAGTGAAGGGAGACTTTAAGCCCTGCTTGTAGTCATGCAGCCCTTACTGTGTCGTCGCAATGCTTACTGCGATTCGAATACACTGTGTAAAGCATAACAAAACATAACACTGCCGCAGAAAGAAAGCTGCGCCCACGCGACCCAACAACAACCGGGACGCCACCTCCTCGGCCGGCGCAGCCGCCGCGGCCGCCGCGCGTGCGCAGCGCGCGGAACAGCTCTATCACCACGTGACTTATGCAACGCGTTCAGACACGCCGCCGGACTCCATCGTTTTCTGCGTGTGTTGTGCGTCGCCTCCCGATCGGTCGAGTTTTGCAGTCGGTGTTTCGGTTGTTTGAAGTGTGCCTGCTCTGTGTGTTCGTCCTTTACTTTCTGCCAGTGCTGCTTATTACGAAGATGCACTATACTCAAAGGGAGACCTGCAGCTTCATATCGTGGAGCACTCGAACTGAAACGGTATGTACCACTATCACGTTGCTACGGCCAGCGCTTTGTTAACCTCCGAGAGCGCGATCTAATGCCGTTAACTAAAGCTTTTCTTAACTGGTTGACGATCGGTGAGCATTTGTTAACGTTAGCGAGCATATGTGAGTGCATTGTTTCATCGGGATGAAGGCAAAGGTTGTGTGACATTAGGCGCGGGCAGGCTTTGCTTTGTTTGGTGTTGAAAGCAGTGTGCGCATGCGCGGCTGTTGATTCAGAGGGGGATTTGAACGCAGATGTGGCGGTGCCCGCCTCTCGGCGGTGGTGTTGGAAGGGGCCCCGCTCTCGATGAACCACTATTTTGATTTAAGAATAGTTGGGTTGTGACGGCGCCTGTTACCTCTAAGCGTCAAGCGTGTCTAAGGCGCGTATGCTTCGGCCTGTTGGTAATTCAAGTGCATTTTTTTGTCGCACAAGAAAAAAAAAAAAAAAAGAACAGGACAGAAACAACGACGTGGTGTTCGCGTCGTTCTTTTCCGTCCGTGTTCGTTTTGTGCGCTAAAACTACCGTGATGCTCGGGTTGATGCGTGTTGGTCATTTTAACGCAGCATGTTGCTTCGTTTTAGGTACGCCGCGCGAAGCTCGCCTAAGTGCTAATACATTCCGTTTCGTTAAATTCGTACCGATGTTTTAATTCATCCCGTAACATAGGTTTCCTGATAATGCCGGCACCTGTGCACGGGGAGCCGTCGTTAAACTTGACTTGTGTTCGAATGAATTTTTCATGTCTATGTGTGGCCGAATCGCCTTGAATACCTGAACTGTGCTCGAGCATCAGTGTGCACTTAGACGTGCGCAGGGTTCCCAACAGGGGGGAGGGAAGTAGGAATGTTAATCGCTGCCCCCCCCCCTCTGTCTGAATTGACTAGGGGGGGGCGCACCCTCCCCCCTTCGTGCGTACGCCTGAGTGCCCGCATTCGAGCACAATTTATTTATTCTGTTTGTTCCATTATGTCTAGCTTTCATTATTTTGTTGTGGTTATTAAGAGTTATGTGCGCCTCGCCTCGCTTTGGCGTTGTAACTTCGCTAAATACTTTTACGTGTACAAACATTAAAAACGCAGTTTGCACGACCACCTCCAATGATATTATTTAGCAAAAGACAAGCTTAATGATTTATACGAGATTTTAAATTCTCCAATCATCTTCAAGGCTGCAAGTTGCAGCCTTGAAGAGAAGTCCTTGTGCATAGTTTTGTTTTATATGCTTTTTATCGATGTGCAGGAATCCTTCATGCCACTAAAGAATGCTCCTTTTTCTTTAAAAATGCGGATGATATTTGTCAAATAGTACTTTCTCTTTCCCAACACAAGCTAATTGCACGTAGAAAAAGCTGTTAATTCTCTCCAGTTCCATATGGGGCATCTTATGAGCTTCATATTTGGATGGTACTATCGTGAGCAATATGAGCTCGAACATGCGAGCGCGTGCGAACAGCCTTGAACCTTACGTCGGCTGATTCGCAGCGGCGGCTGTCGGAAACAAAGCGGAAAGGGCGCCGCGCTTCCACTAGCTGTTGACCCTCCCGCTTCGATATTGTTGATGCGAAACAGCATCTTAGAGAGTGTCGAGGCCGCTAGCGGTGATATGAATTCCCAATCAACGCGAACAGCCACATCAGACTAGGTAGCTGCTGAGATATCGGCTGTGACGTAGCCTGCCACGATGCGCAGGCCATGCTTGCGCATCGTTATCTCGGTGGTGTCGGCTGAGGATTTTGCCGCGCCTCATTTATTATTTTGTTATCATTGCTAGCGGTCATTGGCACGCAATCAGCCGACATCTCGCAGCAACCCTAGCGAGGCGGGAGTACCAACAGTCAGCGGAACAGCGCCCCCCCCCCCACCCCCCTATCCCCTCCAGTTTCGGCCACGCCATCCACGTATCACCCTATCTCAGCTTTAAGGCTATTTTCCACGTGCTCGCATGTTCGAGCCCATATTACTCACGATAGTACACGGTACAGAAACTGTTATTTACTGAAACAAATAATTGAAGTCTGAGTAGCGCTTTCCAGACAATGATCTTTTTATTTTTTAATCATGCAGGGAGAGAGCGTTTCCAATAACACCTTGCATTGTGTACGATGGCCACGATCTTCCCTATGCAAGCAAGCTTTTCCTCCCTGTGGACAAAGAACTGCTCTTCAGTGTGTCCAATGCCGAAGAATGAGTAGCTGCACTCATGGCAGCACATTGGCTGTTAAATATCGACTGCCATCACAAGGTGTTCAACGTTCTCGTCGCTGTTGAATGGCTCCTTCTTGGCCAGTGGGTAATGACTCCGAGGACACAAGTAGTAAAGCTCCTGAACATTTTCAAGAAAGCCTAGAAAATAGGCCTTAGCTTCTGCTTAAAGTATGTCGCCACCTGTGATTAACTCGAGCTTAAGCCATAAAGTTATATTTTCATATGGTAACGAGTAGTTATTTGTTTTACATTATACAGAAACGAATACTATGGCGGTACTAGTATTTCATTTCAATTTCTTGCTCATTTTCTTGTGACATTTAATACAAGCCATTTTGTCTGCCGATTTCAACATGTTCTCGCAGGTCATTCCACTTTGTGGTTATTGGCTTAGTTTTTATATTCAAAGGACTTTGTGACTTTTTGCAGTAGTTTTAATAATTGAGATCTTTTGCTATTGAAACTTTAGCTTAACAAAACTGCCAGTACTTGTCAGTGAAATCAGTGCATCGAATATTGTTTTAAAATTTATTTTTGAGCTATATGACAAGCTTTAAGTTTTGTCAATATTTTTTTTAAAGAAATAAATACTCGTTTTATTCAATTACCAATGATTCTGTTGTCTTTGCTTGGAAAGGGATAATCTTTAAATTTCTCTGAACATGCCCGTGTAAAATTTGATTCCACTTTTGTTATGTAGGTAATGCTTCTGCAGTGCTGTCGTTGTCATAACGTCCCTATTCCCATGCATTTCCTGCATATTACCGCATTTAGCATGCGCTGCGACGTGCGCGTCGTGGCCCGATTGCTCACTTTTTTGTGTTGGAGCCACAATCTATTGCTCTTGAGAAAGTGGGAAATATTTCATAACTCCAGCAATGTGCACAGTTTTCTACTTCACTCATGTACTTTTCCAGAAAGATAATATGGAGGCCTGCTGTGGAAAACAACATTCTGAGTCCTTATAATGTTGCGTGAGTTGTCACGGAGTATTGATACCCTGCTCGTGTATCAGCTACAGCTGTGTGATGACAGTGTTTACCCTACTAAGAAAGTCGACAACATGCACAGTGGTGTGGGCACTGCTGGAATTTTGAAACTTTATCAATCCACTTTCTCATCAAGGGATTGCACATTCTGAACTATCTCCTTAACAGGAGAACGATCAGACCGTACCTTGTGTGTTCCAGTTGATTCCAAACACATACACTGATGTTATGCAGCCCATTTAAGATGATGGCACCTTATTTTATCAACTGCATAAGTGCAGGTATAAGAAGTAGCACCAATATTTCCCTTCTTGGGAAGGGCAACTACAGCGGGAAAATTCATTCTGGGTGCGCCCAAAGGGACCAGGTGTCTGTAGTGCCCCCAAGAGGGCTGACAGGGAAGAAGGTTCATTTGTGCTTCTCCCTGTAACTGCTACCTTTTCGAGGGCGTTTTTATATATTACAACCCACTCGCACGGGTGTCGCTTGTTCTAAGACCCATACTGCACTAAACGGCTGTGTTACAATGAAGCATGTTAAATTGAATTCCTCTTTATGAAGTGGAAATAATGCCCATGCTTCATATTTTGACACAAACGCCTTGGTCATTCGTGCTCCATGTCATTTGTGCTCCTTGTTTGGCGGCATACGCGATGCCGTTCTGCACAATCGAGAAAGGTCATTGAATACCATAGAATTTATCTCGGATGTACGAGCTCTGTGTTTATTAAAGCTTGACTTTATTTTGTACTATTGGATAATTTTGTGAACATCTTGCAATATGTGTCAACACATTTTAAGTAATGACTTTGTATTCAGTCACGATTGCACTGTATATGTAAGGGCCATATATGCCGTGCCTCATATGCATCATAAAATTAGTGCTGCTGCCAGGATTTTCCCTCTGTGGCAGGAGCCACTATAATAGGTCATGCGCCCTTGAAAGGACTGGCTAAAGGGTAAGCTTTCTAGCGTTTCAATGGGAGCCAACTGGGAGGGGGGAACCACTCGAATTATGGAAATTTTGCCTGGGTGTTTGGGTGTAATTGTGCATAAAACACCCCAACGCCCTTTTTCTCGTTTGGGTGTAATGTGCCTTTACACCCTACACCCTTTTTTTCATTTGGGTGTAATATGCTTTTACACCCAACCACACCCATTGGGTGAAAGTTTGAAATTACACCCATTGTATAGGTGTAATCCTGCTTGGTACACCTATTTTTTGGGGTGTAGGGGTGTGAGTTATAGACACCAAGTTACACCTATACGGGTGTAAAGTGGTTTACAGTGTAGCGTGGCTTGGTGGTAGAAAAACTAACTGCCACGCAGAAGGCCTGTGTTAGATTCCGACTCTAGCCGCTTATTCTTATTATTTGCATCAATCGCGATTTATCGTTCACAACCAATGCCGCCGACGCCGACGCCCACACCGACACCGGAATTTCTGTGAAACGAGCTCGTTAACGCTTTCGCGTTAACAGGCATTACAAAATGTTGACCAGAAGCCACGTACTATAGCGTTTTCTGCGCCGAGAAACTGTGACCGAATACGCCGTTCGATGTAACAGCATGAACAAGATGTTGTCGCAACCACCAATCCGAAGCGGCAGGAAGAGGAAGAGTAGGCGCTCACGCTGAGCAAAGCCGCGCGCACCTCAACAGCGCCGTCGCATCCGGCTGTTTCGGAAACATGCGCTAATGAACGCCGCGTGTCGGCTTCGTCCAAGACGCGCGGCTAATTGAAAGCGTCGGTGAATGCGTCGCGAAGGTACACGACTCAGAAACTCGTAAAGAGCGATACATGGCGTAATATGCAGCTCGTCCTTTGTCGGTTAAAGTGGAAACGAGGGAAAGAGAGTAAACGCCGAAACTAACATTTAGACCCATTGAGATGGTGAACTGAAGCGGTCTGCACTGAGCGCACGAACGAAGAAAGACGAAGAAGTGGAGGAGGTATACAAGCGAGAATAAAATGGCAGACGACACCTAATTGAGGATATGCATTGTAGCTGTTAGTTCCTCTTAGGAACGCTACATGAAACAGGCCAATGGCTATCTATCAAGAGACATATTGTCACGCCCGAACCGAAAGAATCCTGAACGCACCCAATGGCACCACGATCGCACGATTGTTTGCCGAACGGGCGTTCATTTCGGTTACCAGGCCTGTTCATGCGACGAAACACACACACACACACACACAGATATATATATATACAGTGCTGGGCAGTATCGAAGATACATGTATCTTAGATACTATCTTAGATACTCTATGGGTATCTTGTATCTGTATCGCGATACTCCTCGAAAGACGAGTATCTGCATCTGTATTTCCGATACATTCGATAATGTATCGTGTATCTTAAGATACAAGATACTTCTATCGCAACACAACCGTGCGAAACAATAATCGCTGGCCAAGCTCCGCTTCTCAAGCCGGTACTGGTCTCACTAAGCCATCTGAATAAGTCTTAGGGCAGTGACGCAATTTTATTTTTCCGCCAGAGTACCCCAGTGAGGGCAGAAGATGAGGAAGACAAGCGCGCGGACGTGTACACCCAGCCCACGTACCTTTTGTTTGCTCGATTTCTTTTCTTTTTAGTTGCGCCAATGCCGCGACACTTGCTCTTAGCCACTGTCCTGCGCCGCGTCTATCGCGCAAATTCTGATGCTGCTGATACAGTGCCGTTATTGAAGATTCTCTTGCGTCTTGCGTCTTGCTCCGTAACGAAATGTGATGCGTGCAAGAATGGGGTTCCTTTGCGTCGCGTGGATTTTACATATCAGCGATTTAAAGGATCTCGTGGATGTAAGTTTGACTTGCATGCCATGAATTAACTTATATGCAAATAAGAATCTAACAACGTTAGCACCACTGGTACTGATGCTAGATCTAAAAGAGCAAGCGTTTACCTAACAGAAAATATCTTGGCGTACCGTATCTTTCACTTCTCGCTACATTTATTCAAACAGTTAATGAAATCATAATTTGATTATTAGCACAAGTGCTTTCTTAGCTGTCATTTTTTCATCCCTTACATTACCTAAGTCTCTGCACTGTTTTTCCGGTGTGGACATTGCAGTACGCCTTTGTAACGCGCTCCCAAAATAAGATCTCTGCTTTATTCTTCTGTCTACTTTATTTCCACTACTGTGTACACATTTACACGTTGCCAAGGCGATTTTGAACACAAAATATATAATTATGCGGGCGTACCTTGAGTAAACAGTACAAAACATTCTGCTTACCGATTAGAAAAATCGCGAAATTGAGTTTGCGTTATAATAATAGAAATTATTAGGAGCCATCTTAAAGATGTTAGGAAGGGGATTCGAGAAACTGTTTTACTGAATGCTCTGTTTTGCTCATGAGCGTCCAGACGAGCCGTTTCAGGCAATTTTCCATAGGCACTGAATTTTCTATTGTCTCAACAAGTAAGTTGACAATACCTCATGCTCATAGCTTTTAAAGGGGTCATGAAGCACCCCTTGGGCTTGTTCAAAAAACACAAACTGCGGAAAGATGACACGGCTATGAACTGCTGTGCCAAATACTACAGTCGTGCGCGCCGCGTAAAGGCCACAAGCGGAGCGCGAAGTTGCCGTTTCCCCAGGCGCCCTCTTTTCAAACAGAGGCCGGTTCTCACTCTCGTCGGTGGGCGGGGCGTCTGTCAGTTTACGTCGCGGACCTGTCAGTTTACGTCGCAAGAGACATAGCATGCTTATTGGCCGATAGCCGACGTAAATCGAGAGCGGCGTTCGGATCAGATGCGCTTCTTGCCGCGGGGTGCCGCCACTTGCCGGCGCCGCACTACTCAGTACACGGTAGCCGCACTCGCGCAATCGAATCACAGCGGGAGAGCGATCGCGTTTCATGACGCGCGCTGACGTAACTTCTTTCCCCCGTACCATCCCTTCCTGTCTAGCTTCGAGTGCGCTCGTCGGCACGAGAAAAGAGAGAAAGCGCTGGGAGCGTGCGCCAAACCCCCGTAACTCCGCTAATTCTTGACGGATTCGAGAAATTTTTGCGGCAATCGATTCGGGAGGCAGTAAACTCCGATACTAAGGTCATTAGATCATTATTTGAAAAAGTGGTTCATGACCCCTTTAAGGGCGCCGTCTGTATTGTGTTTCTGTACTCATTCAATGTGAATGTTTGATACACAACCACCTCTCTATTTTACTTATATTTGTTTTCCTGTTTCAGGCTTTCTTATATTTTTCGCATTACTAATCGCCACGTAATGGGAGCTATAAGTGGCAATAGCGCGAATAGCGGCGGTGTCCTGCGACGCTTTATGGAACCATACAATATGTCTGAGACGTTTCTGTGTTCCACATGTTCTCTCGTTGAAGAATAATTCCAAAAAAGGTTGCACGTTAGTGAGTATATCAACAAAGAATCCTTTACGCCAGCATATAAGTAGAATATGACAATTCATTGCAGTTTTACGTCATCTACGTATACACCAGGGGTCTCAAACGAAGCTTATAGCCAGCGGGCCGCAGTAGCGAATTCTAGTTGCAAGGGCCGGGACAGAGTGAAGGTGGTGGGAGAGAGTTTGAACACAATGACGTTTGAAATGAAGCCTTTCCCATATCTCATATATAGGTCATTTCTGAAGGCGATTTGGAGTCAGGATTCGAGAAACATCGATAACGATGTACAGAATGACTGATATCTGGACGCGGATTCTGAAATATAGAGTTTTTGTTCCACGGTTATGTTTTAGCACATGATGACCACATGTTCCTCACGAGAGAGAGAGAGAGAGGAACCTTTATTGAAGCAGGTGATTCCCCTTATCCCCACCGGGCTGGTCGACATCCCTAGTCCGGGACGTCATTAGTCGAAGCCGCCGCCCGAGCCCGCTGGACCAGAGTTCGCTGTTCCTCTAGTCCTGAGCAATTGAGCAAGGTCGCCTCACAGTCCTGTTTGGTGGGGTTGGGGATTGGGGTTAAGTTTGGGTTGAGTTGGCAGGCCCAGACCATATGGTAAGTGTCGGCCACTGCACCACAGTACTGGCACTGCAGGCCCACTTATTTTTGGGTCGTAATGTTTTAGTACCGCGTGTTTGTCTGTAGGCGCCGCAGGACGCGCTCCTCCGTTTTCGAGAGTCCCTTCACGAAAGGAATGCTTGAGACCACTCATGTCTCTGCAGCTCACGAACATCTTATTTAGAAAATAAAAACAAATGAGACGAAGGCGGTCATGTGTGCGGGCCGGGCCGCTAGCGAAATGGCTCAAACCCATAGTATACACCATGCGTCCCCCCCACCCCACTAAAAAAAAACTAAGAATAAAAATGTCGCTACCAGCGTTGTTGCTGCTGTACACCTGTCCGGGTATACGGTATTGTGCAAGCTAAGCTCTCTTTTACGGACAAGGTAAAAGTCCACACCGGTATTTGCGCCGTCGTAAGAAGGCTTCTTATTACAGCTATTGTGATTATATGGCAACCTACTAGATGGTCGGCAAGCTGTACAAAGCAAGTACCGCTGTCAGTGAAGTGTACAAAGAGTTGTCTTGTGAAGAAACTAAAACAAACCCCAATAAGTTATTTTGGAAGGAAACTAATGTACTTTGAGCAAGAAGGGCAAAACTTTTGAGATGCTAACAGACGTTTCATTCGAGTCAAACAAAATAGGTCACAGTTAGAATATTTTGAAGAAGACAGTTTCGTGCATAGGCACTTGCTGCTACATTATATGGATCTATAATAACAAATTTGAGAATGTATCGAAGTATCTTAAGATACAATTGGCAAGTATCGTATCGGATACAATTTTTGCGGCAGTATCTTGTATCTGTATCTCCAATACTTCTTGCCTGAGTATCTTGTATCGTATCGCGATACAATTTCAAAGTATCTTTGCCCAGGCCTGTATATATATATATATATATATATATATATATATATATATATATATATATATATATATATATATATATATATATATATATATATATACGGAAGTGTTTATTTGCGATGTTTCGACCAGAGTCTGGTCCTCATCGTATATATAACAATTTCAACAGATGCAATACAATCGAGTAAAAAACGGAGTCCGAGAACATATTGGCCAGACGAAACAGAATTGGAGTGCTACAATGTTGCATTATACAACACTGAGCTCACGTTTTACCGGAAAAATACACACGCATATCGGCTAAGGCACGTTTCGCCGTAAGAAATTTAGTGTACAGAGGGGCTAGACATGTCGATGGTTAGGTAAACGAGGCAAAATAAACAGAAAACCAAGGCTCGTGCAAAACGCAATGATTAAAGCAGGCGTTTGCTGAACACAGGCAAATTTCTAGCCTCGGCCGCGCTACAGAACATAATGTTACCATTCCAGCGCGGCTACGGTCTGACAATGTACGCATCTTGGAAGCAGAAACGCCAAGCCATGTGGAACAGGCTCGGATAATTACAGCCGATTTCATGTAAAGTTTTATCTTACTTTTTTGCCAAGCGATACAGGAAATTAATCTTTTGGGGAAGAAAAGAATGAACCGAGGGTTCTCGAGTAATAACACTGGCGGCCTTATAATGTCGAAATCACCGCTGCTCCGGTACTCCTATGAAACCGAAATCAACTCCCGGGCCCATCCAATATTTCACATGCCCCGCTAGCTTCGATGAAATATTTCGTTTATGAAACTACGCATTTTCTTATATTTTGGTGCGTTGTTGCTAACGATCACTATACGCGTATCGAGGCACACCTACGATAATTTATTTTTTTGTACGTTACAGAGAGGGTTTAACGTCCCGTCATGATAGAGGCGAATGTACATACCAGTAACCTCACATTATAAGCCGCCTATCAAGGTGCCCTAAATACTCCGCCTCGTTTGCTTTGGCTGCATCCGGCTTAATCTGTGCATTATTCTTTTCACATTTGTTTGCTATTGCTGTTTTTAAAACTTCATATTTTCTCATCCCGTTTTATTCTGAAAGCTGACGACGTGTCTTTATTTTTCTTTCTAGCTTTTCTTTTCTTGGCCATGCTAATATGTCTGGGAGTGAGGATTAAATCGACCGGTGCTATCGAACCGAAAACGAAACTCACAGTGTCCTTATGCACAGACCTAAGACGACTGGAAGGCGAAAGCCATCTTCTTCGTTTTCTTCTGAGTCGATGTTCTGACTGTGCCCCGCCACCCTTAGAATGCTTTCTGCACTTAACGTGGTTTTGCACTGCCTCCAGGATCGGCCCACTTTTGACCAAGCTACGATGTCATGCGGTGACGCCATCGTATGGCGTTACGTCGCGCGACGTCACTGTGGCGTCGTAATGAAGTCACCAATTTTGGCGATCTGTGACGTGATCACGTGACGATGATTCTTCGCATCACTCGTGTTGACGCCGCCGACGAGGGACGCCGGTGTTTGATTTTCGTGTTTGATGAGGCATCTAAAACTTTAGCCTTAAAAGCTGCCGTAACAAAAGCAGAGGCGATCGAAGATTTGATAGTCGTGTACACTCTATTGCTAAATTACTGTACAGGTAAAACAAATAATCATCTCGAATGGAGGCTTATTTGGCCATGAACTGTGACTACGGTTTATACCATGGTCGGACTATGGGGGAAAGCTACTCGTCTCCTCCGTGGAGTTACTTGCGCAAGACGACTATCATATACCATCAATACATCACGGTCGTTTCACATTCCTGTCCCATTGTTAGTAGGGCAATAAAGAAACACCGCAATCCATTTTGACCAGCCTGAAGGTCAGGGTAGTCCCTGTTTGAAATCTGGAAAGCATCGTTACATACTAGATAACAGCATGGATGGCACTGGTCATCACTGCTACTCTTGAGCAAATACTCGCCTTTCGTCAGAGAAATACGAAAGGACGCGAGGCTGCTGCAGAATATTTCGCACCCTGCGAGTGTCTTCTACTTCATCTTTGTTAACTACGTCCGAACGTAGCGTAATTGCAGTACTGTTGTAAATTAAACTGTTGCCTTTAGATTTTCGAACCAAGATGCACCATAGGCTGTGAGCGCGCATACGCAACGTACACATCTCACATCAGAATGTCATGGTTATGAACGGTAATCGAACGTTCCACCTCGCGTTAGGGTGTCGCGTTCCACACGACACCCTAACCACCGAGACACGCCGGCGAGTACGCTTTAAATAGTTAATAGTGCACGTTAATTTCCCTTTTTGTTTGTTTGTTTGTGTGCGTGCGTGCGTGCGTGCGTGCGTGCGTGCGTGCGTGCGTGCGTGCGTGCGTGCGTGCGAAATCAACGAGGAATCTTTGCTGAATCTTTGCGAAAAGCTGAATGGATTATATTCAGGTGCTTTACGCGCCAAATTCAGGGTACAATTAGGAAGCACGTTGTAAGAGGGTGATCAGAAATAATTTTGACCTGCCTTGAGTGTTTTTTTTTATATTTTCCCTATCACAAGTACGTCAGGCTAGAGAGTACTAGAACAGGGGAGTGCCCGGAACGAGCTTCGAAAAGTGAAGCCCAAACAGGGTCAATCCGCTTGCAGCGCTGCGATCGGTAGTCTGCAATGTGTCGTCGTTTAGGAGATGCGCGCTGCTCCGCCGAAATGGTGCAGGGGTAGAATCCTCGGTTCCCACTTAAAAAGGCCCGGGTTCGAATCGCAGCTGCAGGTAGTGGGTTTTTATTCTTAGCGTAACCTTTTGTAGCTGTATTACTTTTCCTTTGTTTCTTAAAACTAGCTTAAGTAGCTACGTGTTGGTTCAAAAAGTAACGCAAAATGTGAAGTAAGAAGAAATTTGAGAGCGAGCGCAGTTATTTGCAGCGCCACCACCCCGGGATTGAACAAAAAACGTAAAGTATGGCCTCCGATATTTTCGCGAAGCCGAGACTCGACACGAGATTTCACATTTTACGTTACTCTTTGTAGCAATACGTAGCAACAGAAGCTAGTTTTAAGAAAGGAAG
Source organism: Rhipicephalus sanguineus (assembly GCF_013339695.2). NCBI lineage: Eukaryota > Metazoa > Arthropoda > Arachnida > Ixodida > Ixodidae > Rhipicephalus > Rhipicephalus sanguineus. The sequence goes on along the minus strand of NC_051180.1, from coordinate 38,110,155 downwards.
TAAAAAACCAACACAGCTATAAAGGGTGACACTAAGAATAAAAACCCAGCATCTACAACTGCGATTCGAACCCGGGCCTTTTGAGTGGGAAGCGGGCATTCTACCCCTGCACCACTTAGCCGGAGCCGCGCGCAACTCTTAAACGACGACACATTGCAGACTACCGATCGCAGCGCTGCAGGTAGATTGACCCTGTTTGGGCTTCACTTTCTGTACGTTGGTGCTGCGGCCGTTCCGAGCACTCCCCTGTTCTAGTACACTCTAGTCAGGAGCAGCACGAATCGAACACGTGACTTTGTACAAGAAAAGGAAGGCTTCAATGCGTCACGACCAACTCGCCGGAGAAGTTTTACTGCACATGGAAATTTACTCAACAAATGCGCGCATGCCCTACAGGCGCTTATGTACCGAATGCTCACAACTTGCGTCGGTACATCTTATACAAACAGTAGACAATACTGACGACACGAGTTGCAAGAGTACACCATGCGGCGACTATATGCAACGACGAACGGGGTTTGCTAAAGCAACAAACGAAATAGTCATTCGCTATACCGAGACAGTTGTAGCAGTGGAAGGCTCCGCACTAGTTTTGACCAGCTGAGTTTCTTTACGTTCCATCTGATTTTCAACAATGCCCCGACACTATCACGGTGATCGGCAATCGAAGCCACGGCCTCCTGACCTTTAAAATAATTATAGTTGGCTATAGCCTCAAATCACCTGTTCCCATGGTGTCAATAACTTCACTGACTCTCGTATGCGTGTTGTAGAGCTACTTGCGGCGAACTTTCCATCGCTATATATAACGCCGTCGTGCAGAATTCGTTATGCAACAAATCGATAACGGAGGCGCCTGGTCTCGAAACTCGCAGGCCTCTATAGCACTGTCTGAATGTAGCAGACCGATGGCCGTTATCTGGGCATTAGCCAAGGCGGCATAATTACGGCCACAACTATAGTGTTCGAAACTTTTGCCCAGCACAATGGTACAACCACCTCAGGCGGCCATTGGAACACGCAGCATATGCTTATTTTAGTGTAGAGATATCGGAGGCACATCGCAAAACTGTGAGTGGAACTATTATTGCGCAAGCGGTCTCTGCGTGCTCAAGTATTTGAGGAGTAATGTTTGTTTTAAAAGTACTGTCTACCGATCGGAAATTTTTTTCTGAGTGTGGTGAACATGGGAAGATCGTTCGTCACATCGGCGGCAACGAGCATCCTTCTCGCCATAAAAAAGGAATTATATATTTAATTTGATGTTGAAAATGTGAAAGGATGACCGCTAGCGTCACCCAAGAGCGATGTGGTCAATCTACTGGTAGGACAAGAAATCCTCGCAGGTAGACTCATTTTGCTTAAAAACAAAGATGTAGGCCTATAACGTGAAATTGTATTTTACGCACTTGAGGCACCTTTCGGTTGCGTCAGAGAGTAATTTTATTTTATTTTTTGTTTCTCACGCTTCCAAAAAGGTGCCCGGTGGCGCTGCTTGCGGCGCCTTCTTCGATTTCGTCTGCTTCAAGAGAGAGAGATAATAAAACGAGAGAAAGGCAGGGAGGTTAACCAGAATTGTAGCATCCGGTTTGCTACCCTACACTAAGGGGAGGGGGAAAGGGAAAGAAAGATGGAAAGGACAGCGGAGAGAAGAGCAGGCGCGCGATAAAAAAAAAGATATAAACAAAAGGAAGCTGTAGACCGGCAGTACTAAAGCCCAGTGGCCTATTGAATAGTCTGCTTCAACTCATGCGCTATGCCATGCAGCCCTCCGCGCTGGTCGTACTGTGCCGCTGTATTGTTGTTAGAATGTCTCACATGTACTGCGCTGTGAAGACGTGCATTTATCGTATCTTTTTGATGACTCAACTTGGCTTGGATTGCGGCAGCAGTGTAAAAATAAACGGATAGACTGCGATTACAGCAAAACAAGTGTTCTGTAATCGAATAATAAGGCTTAATTTAACCGCTAGCGCGCTGAAAAAGTTACTGTTACATTCATTACATTCGTGTTTAGCGAAAATAAAGTAATCCTACGACCGAAATCACATGTGCTTTCGGTTTTAATTTTTACCGGCACTACAATCGTCATCACGCCAATGGAAGAAGACCGAACGCAGATCGAAAAATTCTGTGTTAAACATTTCTATTCACTTTCCACAGAAACCGCTGCAAGGTTGGACACATCAGACGGTACGCTTTCAATTGCGGTACAAAACATAAAAGCGATGAACGACGGTAGACAGTCCCTTTAAGGCAGACCTCTAGCTGCCAACTCGTACGGAATCCTGAGAACCCATTAGTTCATCGAGTTAAGACGTTCCTGAGGTGATGAAGTGTGCGTCTGCTCCCCTACACTGAAGATAAGAAGCTATTATAATTAGGAGAGACATTAGGCGCATGACAGTCATGCATGTTGTGACACTGCATTCCACACGCGCAGTCCTACCATATTGAAGAATAAGGAATATTTAAAAGTTGCTGAATCTCCCTATACTCTAATAGTTCTGACTTCGTGACGTCAAAACGTTTCCTTTTTGGACGTTTTTTTTTTTTTTCAGGACTTACACGCAATCGGATTCACGCAATCCACTTCGTTAGCGCGTTACCGCGGCTTAAGTGCGCATATTTTCGAGAAAGCTGCGCTTCGAACGCGTTGCGAACAAGGCACGTTATTTTTGCTTCTGGAAGATCCCTTCTACTTCATTAACTGCTGAAAAACACGTCTTTTTATCTAATAATGTCGCGTGCGCGTCATCTTCAGAGCTATCCCTAGGTATTTTTCTTTCAGCAGAGTGCGATGTTGGGCTAGTTGGTTCATGCTTGAAACGTAGTATTGGCGCAAAAAAAAAAAAAAGCTACAAGGAAAATATGAAAAAAACACAGAAAGAGCGCGCTCTTTCTATCCTTCATTTTTTACTTATGGCTTTTTGCGCCAATGGTACGCTTCAAGTAGTTTTCTTTTTCCTTTGTTTAAAACTCTTGCACCGTTTGGTTCGCCATCTTTCAAAAGAACGTAGTAACCGGTACTGTCTACAGGCATCAATATCTCCTTTGCCGCAGATTGTCATAAAAAGAAAACCCCACGCTTCCTGACGCCAGGACACCTAATACATCTAACTGAAGTTCAGTGAAAGTCAAGGAAAGAGAAAGCTACAATTGTGATAAGATACCAGCTGGTGAAGAAGCCGGGACAGAAGTGATCGATCTCGTAATGCGCTTAGGGCGTCATGTGTACCCGTCATATGTTCACACATCTCCTAAATATAATGCTATTACTTTGAGTTTAGCAGATTTCAAATTTCTGCCAAACTGCGGCCTTCATGGCAATCTTGCTTGGTTCGATAAGTGGTGGCCAAAACCCCGGCACCCAATTTTGACGCAGGTCGCCTGCGGTTTTTTTATTATTATTATTATTTCGAAGGTTCTCACACCGTCATTTTAACGATCTTCGTTGGAACTGCCGATCGATAGAAGTCTAGCCCTGCTTTCATCTATATTTTGAACTTTTACATTCCTGCGTTTATTGACCTCCTGACTTCCGCTTTGGCAATTCAAAAATATATCAACACTAGAACGTACGTACGTCTCCTTCTAGAGGGGAGCTCGCGGGGCTTCCTCAGAGAGCGTTGTTTTTCTGGGAAAGCCAAATATTGCGATAACATTTATATGCGTAAATAGAGCCAGAAATGAACGAAAATGTCTGTGTTTGCAAAAGTGTTTGCTGCGTCTCATTATATTTTCGGTAGTAAACACTAGTAGTCGTGCCGCATGGTGTGTTTGCATGCGTCCTGACTGAGAGTAACGTTTGACTCTTTTTATTTTTTTTATTTGCGGTGTTATGTGGGTCTCTCTCCCTTGCCTTTAGCATATACGTTTTCATATCATCAAGCGAAATTAGCCCACCGTGGTGTCTCTGCGGCTAGGATGTTGCGCTGCTACGACCTGAGTTCGATTCCCAGCCGAGGCGGTCGCATTTAAATGGCCACGATATACAAAAACATTCGTGTATGTACATCTGGGTTCACATTAAACAGCCCCAGTGGGGAAAATTATTTCCAAGACTCCAACTAAGGCTTTTTTTCATAGTCATATCGTGATTCGCTAAACTTGAAATACTCAGCTTGACCTCACTATTTGAAGTTTAGCGAAGTGAGCTTTGTTCGCAACGCAACCAGGCATCAACGGTTCTGATAGATGGCAGAGAAAAATATGAGGTAAAGAAATACACAGAGCTTAACCAGAACAAGTATCTGGTTAGCGAAACGACGCTGAGAGATGTGAAAGGGAACTGCAAAGACGTAAATAAATTGAGAGAGACAAAAACAGAACACATTTATAGCTGTTCACAGCACAAGATGATGCCTTTCCGTGCCAGAGTCATTCAAACATCTTACGCAAGAACGGCAATAACGCATTCGCAGCTTTCCACTGCGATGTCTTATGAAAACAATAGTGCAAAAATGGCTTCTGACAACGGGCTGTCATGAATACACGCCTTCCCAGTGACGAGCGCTTGTCTGTGAACACTGTACCGAGGGCTGTAACACAAAGCGTGTTCAAATAAGGCAGAACTCAAGGGAAAAATGAGAGCTTGAAGCGATGAAAACGTTTCGACAAGAGGATTTGTTTTCTTCGAGGCAGCAACTTTTCAAGCACAGTCACTTCAAGGCAAAACATGTTCAACCACAATCACTTACTGGGGACCAGGTTAATAAACAGTAATCACTGGACTGTTTCTCTCTTTTCGTTCTGGACGAATGTCTGATGCACGTGAGGGTTCTTTGTCTTGTACATCACCAACACTGGGCCACCAGATGAAAACTCCCGAATGAAGAGGCAACAGAGATAATGAGAAAGGCAAGATGAATGAGCGAGGTCAAACGCCGCTGTCGGCTTTGCGCACTCGCTTGTCAATGGTTGCGGCCGTATAGCACCGCCGGTCACGGGAATCCCCGAGGCACGATCAATCGTGGTGTCCCACGCCATCCGCTGACCAGCTCCTATATATGGAGAGTCACAGCAGCACGCGCTGCATTTCTCCAAGACGTGACCCGTGAGTCGACGAGACACGCTGACGTGTTGTTTTTCTGCTGCTTTTCTTAGCCTCGCTGCGTTACGCCAACATCGTCGCGTTCATATTTCATAAGATACGTTGGCGTGGAGGCACGTGCGACCCCTGAGCCACCGCTTCAGCCGTTCCAGAGGAGAACGGTGGCATAGCACTTCCCATCATTTCGAACATAGGCACGTTAATCCCCCCTCCCATGATTTTTTTAGGGATGCTCTCTCATAACGCACATGACTACGAAAGTGCACTGTTTGTCAAAATAAACATTCAAAAGTGCTTCCACCGGGGCTATTCGGTAAGGCACACTGAGGATAATGATGCACTGCAGCGGTGCTCGCGGACGAAAAACCAGAAGACTAAACGAACACGGACCTCGTCACCAAAAACTTTTATTCATTCGCTTTCGCTCGTCAAGTATATATGCACAGACATTGAAAGAGGTGTGCAATGACGCCGGAAAATGTCATTGCACACGTCACCTTTCACTTTCCTGATATCGCCACTTTCTGCCGTCATTGCATACGTCATCTTTCACTGTTTGCGCACATATGCTTGGCGAGCGAAAGCGAATGAATAAGTGTCGTTAGTGCGCAGGCCCAGGGTCCGTGTCTCTTTTGTGTTCTCGTTTTTCGTTTGTGTGCACCTCTGCAGCGCATCATTGCCCTCAGTTTTCAAGTGCGGAGCACTTCAGGGGCCCGGCCTGTCGTACGCTGTCATACGCTGTCATCGTATGCTGTCGTAGCTTGGCGTAACGCAGACAAAACCCCGTATAAAAACAGAAAAAAAAGAGGAAGCAAGCGATAAATAGAAAGAAATGGGGAAAATAGCCAGAAAAAGTCACAGTTTCGCCTCAAAGCGCGAAGCAATGAATGCGATAGCAAGAACGGCAAGCAGCTAGAAACTTGGTGCGCGCTGCTCAGGCTTATATATGCATTGGCGTTTGAAAGAATAAAGCAGTTGTTAATCAGCGCTTGTGTCGTACGTTTCTTTTCTTCGAGGGTGTCTTGTGCGTTTGTGCTGTAACTTGAGCATCAGGATTCTGGTCACGGTGTGATTGTGGTTTGGCCGTCTCGTTTCTTCTCTCCTGTGGCACAAGCGTATACAAGAGCCAAAGCGTTCCCACGAGCCACGGGACGCTCTTCTTTTTCCCTGGCCGGCTGACCACGAATGGCGCGGTGCTACAACCCCAAAATGGAAAACTAGCGTGGGTCGCCAGCGATATAATACGCAAACGCAGTGCGGGCAACGATGCAGCGTGGCCCGCGTCTCGCATAAATTTAATTGCGCCACGTGAGGCATCCCGTGCGTTTCACCCAACACCGCGTGCGTTTGTATTCTGTCGTTGGTATCCTGGAGAAGGAATGACGAACGTAATTGCCTAAGGTAGCATGCTGCGTAGCGAGGGGTCGCAGGTTCGAATACCCGCAGTCGCGCGCCTCGAAATGTTTTCTTCTGAATTATTTTTCTTTGTGGCTTTTACATATAGATACATACATATACATATACGGGACATGACGGCGACGGCAAAAATCCGCCGAGAGCGTCCGTATAATTGCTATCGTAATAAAATAGAAAGAGCAAGAAAGAGAAAGAAATACATAAAGAGCGAGGAAGAAATAAATACAAATAAAGAGAGGAAATAAGACAGGAAAAACACATGGCTGATTCCTTTGTCATAGGAATCGGTATAACCCAAAATTAAAACGTGTCTTCACAGACGTAATTGAGCGTTTGTTGTGAATTGTTTCACCCCAAGGGCGAAGGAATGAATGCTATAGCAACAAATTGTAATGTGACGCGAAGAACGGAGAGCAGCTCGAAACTTGCAACGCGCTGATCAAGCAAAAAGGACGCACGGAACGAACATACACAGGATGAGCGCGAACTAACAACTGTCACAGCTCGACAGTTAAAGTGCGCTGGTCAAATACAAAGGAGGACGCACGAAACTAACGCACAAGTATACACAGGATGAGCGCGAACTGTCACAGTTGTAACCTATTTGTTTGTGAGCAGCACGCTTCTTTCGCAAAAGGGGCCGCTGCAGTGAGCAAAGTGACCTTCGTGCTCTCTGTAACTTCAACGCAAACTTGCAGTGAGAGCACAAGACTTACAAACCACCGCCATCACGAGACAAGCGCACACGCACGAGCGACAACGCCCTGTATAGGCGCGCGCTCATCTCAACGCGTGGGGCGACGACCTGTAAAGCGTGCCCTTCGAGCCCTGCGCGTCATCTCGCTAGTGATAACGAAAGCACGTTGATGTACCACCGATCTCTGAATACCGAAACCGGCAAATGGTCTATATAAATAGCACGCCGTTAGCATGACAAAGAACGTGCCGTCTGTGGCCGAGTCGTTTCGCGCTGCGAATCGAGGAGTCGTAAGTTCGACTCCCGGTGACGGAACTCTTTCTTCTAGCTTTTCTTTGCCATATATTAGTCTTTATATTTTACAACGTCATATCCGTGACGGAAATACGTCAGTGGAGCCGTGGTGGACCCCGCCATAAAACACTTTCGTGTTAAAATGGAAAAAGAGAAAGACAGAAAGAGAGGAGGAAAGAAAGAAGAAACGGAAGAGAAACAAAGAAGGCTGCCCAGCTCCGCACTTCCTTCAGGCTTGGCACCTCTAGTGGGAAGCTGCCGTAATTTTTTTTTTCAAAAAGTTTCGAAACCACTGAGCCCGTGAGCGCACGGTTTACGTACTTCCATCTTCAGAGCTCTAAAGTGTCATGACTGTTGCGGAAACCCTCCAATGGGACCGGTGTAGCACACTAACGACACATCATCTATTGGGAAGGCGCTGACACTAATATATCGAGCGTTTTGCTGGTGTCCGAGCGAAGAACTTCGTCCGACGGCGAACGCCCGATGCACGGTGGCGCTCTGCGCGTCTATCGCGACGCAGCGAAGATTGTGCGTCGTGCCGCCGCGCCTTTACTTGACGCGCGAAATTATGTACTCGGACCTTAAGAACGCAGTATGCAACCACTTCAAGGTGATTCACAATACCTACTCCCCATCAGGCCTGCGCGATCCAAGGACTTACTTGCTATGAAGCGACTCTATCGCACCACACTAGAACCAACATTATAGAACCAACAAACAGAACTTACGACAGAACAGCAGTAAGAAGGTTAAAACGCTACTGTTCCGCCAAGTGCTGCATTGTCGTCGCCTTCTGTGCCCTCGACGCAGGCGAGCACCGACGATCGAATAGATAGCGCTTTCCTGTACTTCGGTTACAGCCGCGGTGGATAGGGGCCTTTCGGCACAGACCGTACGTGACCGTGGTATCCGAGACCTCACACCAGTAAACCAAGCCACGAAGACAAAGGCCGCATCCTCTTTTCCTGTATACTTCGCTTCGAGTCCCGTTATTTATCCCGTCAGAAGCACAAAAGGGAAGCAGCGATATAGCCGGCCCTGTCCTTTGTCCTAAACGCCTTAGATAAGCCTGCGCGAAGCCTTTTTTCGAACTCCTTCTGAAGGGCAGGCCTTTTTTTTTTTCGTTATCCTCTTTCGTTCGGCATCCTCGGCGTTCCACATTTCCCGGTACGGCCGACCGCGGCCACGCCGCTGCTCTTTTTCCCCATCTTCCGTTTCTCCCGGCGGCCCAAATAACCCTATTGTTTTAGGCAGAGGAGGTGCTGTTATCGTGATTCCCGTTGGCGGGTCGTATAAAGAGTCTTGAATGGACGCTGTGCTTCCTATTTTTATTTGAGAATGACTGCAGTTGCGGTAGCATATACACGGTACGCATCTCAAGGGCCTATGTAGAGCCTTTCTTGTGCGCTTGCCAGTGTCTGAGCAATTGCCGTTGAGTGACTACCCGACATTCAGGGTCCTTTGTTCTTTGCGTATAAGATTAATGTTATCGCGTTATTTGTTAAGTTTGTACTAGTCTTTTTTTTTGCATTAACTTATCGTCCTTTGTTAACAAACAGCTAGCGCACCTTCCGACGACTTAAACATTTTAAATCGCAGAGCAGTGTAAAATGGTGATGCAATCTCTGCGCGCGCGTGTGACGACGCCGACTTCTTTGAATAGACCCAGCTTATGCTTTACTACGCGCCTGCCGAGACACGCTTATTAAACTACCTCCCGAGTAGCAATACTACCGACGTTCTATCCCTCTTGATTTTACTTAACATTTCACTTAAGGCTTGAGCGTGCTGTGGCGACAGCACGTCACAGCTATATATATATATATATATATATATATATATATATATATATATATATATATATATATATATGCTCAAGTGAAGTGGACGAACGAACGAAAAACGATGCTTTATTAACGTTGCGGCCGGGGACCGGCCTTCGTCAGGGCACACACACATATATATATATTTAGTATGGGCATTTATCAGACACTTCTATATCATCTGTACATTATCATCATCACATGGTGTTCTTTATCATCTTCGCTTGTGGGGACACATCTTGAGATTGTTCTGTGCCTTCGATGTGATCGGTTCGCCCCGAGTCGCGAAGGCCATTAAAAGGCGTGTCAACTGCTACGTCACAATATATATATATATATATATATATATATATATATATATATATATATATATATATATATATATATATATATATATATATATATATATATATATATATATATCCTATCTCTTATTCCCGTTACACCCCATTCCCAACGCATGCTAGCCAGCCGATATAAGCTAACTTCCCTGTCTTTGCATCTATTTCCCCCTCCTCCTCTTCCTGCCATGCCGCCACGAAAAAGAAAATAATGGGGTGCGAGACACTCTCCCTTCTAAGGACTTTCCTGGCCACCACTCGTTGTGGCGTCGTGGAAGGCCGCCTGGAGGCCACGTAAACTTGTTAGGAGTGGATCCTGTTACGATCGGCCCCTGCGCCGACTAGGAAGCGGCGTCCCCTGTTCTGCGAACCGGGCGCCGAACCGCTGCTTGCCTTGACAATGGTTCAAGCGTTTGATTGTCCTCCCGAGATGGGACGTGAGGCGCCTTGCAGTCTGGCCCATCCGGGTTCGGCCAGACGACCATAATGGTTTCCTGTCGCCAAATCTACCTTGACGAGACAGCGGCGTCCGCGCGGATGACAACCAGCCCCACTAATTGATCGACAAGGTGCTTCAGAGCTGCAGACCTTTTGTTGCGCCCGGCTGACCGAGCGTGTGACCCTTCGCCCCACGACCTTCACATGGCGGGGACCACAGGTTGCACCCTTTGGTGCAACCGCAGCAGAGTGCCATGGCCACGCCCCAGTCGACGACGCTGACCTGGGCGAGTGTGGGTGGCACCCTCATTAGTGTTGTGTGGGACGCGATTGGACCGTCCCAACTTGGAGAAATTCCCCCATCTAGGGATCTGGGGGAAAAGACCCTTTAAAACGAGCCCCCGCGGGCTCATTCGACGCGCAATCATCGTCATGTAGACTCGAAATCCTCGTCCTGTAGGACGAAATCGTCATGTAGAAACAAGATGCTCGCCTTGTAAATAAAACCTCTGTTAAGTTTGCCTTCCTCCAGCCTCTTCCTCCGGAGTCTCTGGTGCCCCCAAACCCCAGTCGCAACAACTGGATGGCAGACGGTGGGATATGACGGATCGATGGAAAGCGACATGGACCGGAGGTCAGCCGAAAGCCCTGGAACCTGGAATTCGGCGGGATCGACGCAGCGTACCATGACCGCACGGTATGGGGTGAGTGCCTGGCTTTGCGCTTGAGATGTATCGAGTCCTTTAGCCTAGACCCGTTAAAGGATAGATAAATCTAGCAACTGCCTAGGAATTGTGGTTGTTGTCTCAGCACAGAGCTGCACTCGGCGATGATCTGAGCATGTCAGGATAAGCATGGTACCTCAGATTAGTTGGTAGAAGAAGATAAGGGTACGTTGCGGGAGTATTTTGGGAGGTTTGAGGCGGTAGAAGTGTGAAGGAGAAACGAAAAAAAGGTAGAGAAGGAGGTTGGCCACGTGTTGCTGCTTGTGTGTTTTGCTTTTGGTATCTGCTGTTGGATTTGCCAGGCTTCAATTTCTCTAGACCCAGAATTGAGGCACTGTTGGGTTTGTTTGTGTTTTGTCAGAGTTGAGCCAAAGCAAAGTAGTCGCCATGGACCTGATGAGACTGACGAGGGATAGCCTGTTGGAGTTGTGTTGGGAGCTCGACATACAGGTAGACGACGATACGCCCGCATCAGAAATCCGTGAAGCAATAGTCGAAAGCGCAAATAAGGAGGATATTGAGTACTTCGGGAATATGATCTTAATTGAACAGGAAAAGAGAGAGGCTGAGATGAAAAGAGAACAGGAAGAGCAAAACGAGGAGGCAAAAAGGGTTGAGGAACATAGGAAGGCGATGAAAGCATTAGACGAGGAGATTGAAAGACTAGAACGCGGGTTAGATACGAAGCAGCGGAGTGGTCAATCGGTAGACGTAGCGCACGAAAGGTGCGAGGAACAGTCGAGTGCGGTGCAATTCAGAGCCGTAGAGAAGGCTAGCACGTATGAAGATAGCAGCATGTTCAAGAATGAACCGAATGTATCAGCTGCGGAGGAGTTTCCAGTAACAGTAGAGACCGTTGTAGGCCAATGTGAGCTAGGTTCAAGAGAGAGTATCGCAATGGTGGATCTTGCCAGTGGTGTCCCAGGATATTTCGACCCGCTAGGCAGGAACACCGGCGTAAGTTCAGGAAGTGGCGCGAACGAAGGAGAGCACAATGCAGTTGGAGACAGCTCCCAGGCATGCGAGTTAGGTTGTTCGGAGGAAAACAGCTGCATTGTTGCCATAGGCGTTAAGCTGTCCGCCAGTCTGGAGAAGGAAGGAAATGATGATTTGTATGAAAATCATTTAGACTGCGCGGGTGAGACAGCTAGCGAAAGTGCTGATGAACAAGAGATGCGTGCGGGAGGCTCGAAAATGAGCCCCAAGAAGCGGCGAAGACGAAAGAGACGCCGTCGAGCCAGGAGCGCGGGAAAAGGGACGACGAGTTCGAAGAAAGGCTCTGAATGTTTGAGCGTAGCAAGCAGAGTGAGGCGTTTGTCATCGGCGACAAAGTTTTGCATTCGTCCCAGCCACCGGACGAAAAGAAAAAGAAAAGTGCATTGCGCGCAGGTGCAGTCACAGGGAAGGAGTCAGTCAGCCTACCGTCGCAGTATTCACGGCGCGTTTGATTGGTTTGATGGGGCGCGGGAATGCAGGGTCGGTGGTTCCCAAGAAGTAGCGGAAAGAGGGGAAGAATGCAGGCCTCCAGCGAAGAGCTTGGGGGGGTTCGGAGGTGAAGCGAACGGGTTTCGCGATTGTTGTAGTCCCCCTCCGACAAGAAAGGCCCACAGGGAGCGACCGCCACGCGTACGTCTGAAAATTGAGTGACAGCCGTAAGCTTTTTGGGATATTGTCGCTACCGGACTTGTTTGTTTCATATTGAATTTTGTTTTCTTTGTTTATTTTTAGTTTTGCAATGTTTTCTTTTGGTTTCTCGGCTACTAGATATTGTTCAAGTTACTAGATTTAAGTTCTGTTTATTTCTTAAGCTGTATGTTTATTTCTTAAGTTGTGCGTGTTTTTTTGAGGAATAAGCGTTGTGCGGTTGCATAACGACACGCATCGGAGCGTGCGTTAGGGTGTGTCCTATGAGTCCGTTATTAAGAGCGGCGTTAGGAATGTTTTAAGAGTGACCTTGGCAGTTGATTTTGAGTAGCGTGAGGAAGTAGGGATATTCTTCGAGTTTTATCAGGGTTCATGCGAAAGTTTTTTTCTGGTTTATTTATTGTTTTAATTCGCATGTGTCCTGTGTGGACGTGAGTAGGAGGAGTTAGTGCGCGAGTTTGTGTGTATGCGTTGTAAGAATTTTGACCGCAAACGAGAGTTAGGAGTACATCCACGCAGTAGCACTAGTACGTGCAATTGCGGACGTGAATTGTGAATAGCGCTCCTTGTGTTAGTGCAGCACGACAGTCTGCTTTTCGTCAGCTCAAAGGAACGTGACGACTAGCTTTGGCGGCACAAAATTTTGGGATCAAAAGATAGGTTGAAGCGTAAAGCTTTTGTTCATGAGTATGAGGCCTGGTTGACTTACAGCGGATTACTGACGCTTGCGCACGGGTAGGCCACGAAGGGCACATCACTGGAGAAGACATCATGTTTGTTGATGGCAGTTTAATAGGAAGCTTAAAATCGTATCGGGATTGGGAGCTTCAGCGAGAGCTCGGAGAAACGCTTCGATTGCTGCTTTGTGTTTTAGTTGTACTATTTAAGGCAGGGTGTTTTCACATTATTTTATTTTGGACTCGATGTGTCTCAGTGCGGGCAGGGCGCTCTCCCGTGCCTGTGGTTGTGTGTGTATGCGTATTCCCAGGAAGAAAGCACTGAGGAACGAGTGCGAGAGTCCCTGGTTCGGCGTCTTCGGCAGTGTCCCGGAGTACGCGACTTTCACCGACGCTTCGGGCAACCTGTACAGCTGGTCACCCTCAGGTCGAGTCTTCCGCCGGTGGACGAGCTGTTACGATCGGCCCCTGCGCCGACTAGGAAGCGGCGTCCCCTGTTCTGCGAACCGGGCGCCGAACCGCTGCTTGCCTTGACAATGGTTCAAGCGTTTGATTGTCCTCCCGAGATGGGACGTGAGGCGCCTTGCAGTCTGGCCCATCCGGGTTCGGCCAGACGACCATAATGGTTTCCTGTCGCCAAATCTACCTTGACGAGACAGCGGCGTCCGCGCGGATGACAACCAGCCCCACTAATTGATCGACAAGGTGCTTCAGAGCTGCAGACCTTTTGTTGCGCCCGGCTGACCGAGCGTGTGACCCTTCGCCCCACGACCTTCACATGGCGGGGACCACAGGTTGCACCCTTTGGTGCAACCGCAGCAGAGTGTCATGGCCACGCCCCAGTCGACGACGCTGACCTGGGCGAGTGTGGGTGGCACCCTCATTAGTGTTGTGTGGGACGCGATTGGACCGTCCCAACTTGGAGAAATTCCCCCATCTAGGGATCTGGGGGAAAAGACCCTTTAAAACGAGCCCCCGCGGGCTCATTCGACGCGCAATCATCGTCATGTAGACTCGAAATCCTCGTCCTGTAGGACGAAATCGTCATGTAGAAACAAGATGCTCGCCTTGTAAATAAAACCTCTGTTAAGTTTGCCTTCCTCCAGCCTCTTCCTCCGGAGTCTCTGGTGCCCCCAAACCCCAGTCGCAACAATCCACACCGCGACCGAACTGCGTGCGGGACTCAAAGGGGACAAGGAAACCTCGTAAGCGCACCTCGCAACATCAGTGCCGCTGAAGGAGCGAGGTAATGCGCGTCTCGAGGCATATATACGACCCTCGGGCAACTGAACGGTTCAGCCTCCTCAGCTGTTTACGTCGAGAAAGGATCTCCCTTCCCTTTCGCTTTAAGCAATTTACTGTCCGCAGATACCAGGCGGCAGTATACGCAGGAGTGTATGTGCTTCTTTTTCTTAACGCCCTTTATACGTCTCGACGTTCTTCAGTGAGGCCCGAGATCGCTTCGCTGTCGGGGCCATATACCCACCGAAATGACCTGGGTCGGATGGGACCAGCCAGCGACTCAAAAAGCCATTCCGGCGATGCTCTCGACGCGTGGAATTCGCCATGGCCCTAGATATTATTAATCCTCAGCCTTTGCGCGGGACCTGCGATGCGCGAGCAGAGTGAGCGCACGGGCCGGCCTCTACTTCTGAGACTCACTGGCGTTCTGTCTTTTTTTGCATAATGCATGTTCTACACGCGTCGTTCTTTTTTGTTCTTTATTATGCACAAGACGTTCAACTATTCAGGAGGAAACGCTCCAACATGTGGCTCTCGCTTTGCCGGTCTTTTGAGCAAACTGCAAACGCGCAGCCCAGAAATGTAAGATGTGCGACGAACCACTGCAAAAGTGCTTCAAACACGGGCGGTTGCACACTTACTGAGGGTTTTAAAAATGCGCATGCTATGCATGCATGCGTTTCCTTTAACCATGGACCACACCATTCGTGTGTGCACGTGTGAAATTGCAGTCTGCCCAAAGCTCAACGAGATCTTGCAAGTGCAGGTATTTTTAAGTAATATTTGCGCATTAGACTGTCATTGGCTACGCATGTTAGACATATGACCTGTAGAGAAATGGATTATTAATAATAGTCATAATAATAATGATAATAAACTTCAATAGCTATCATTTATTTTAAATGCGAAGCATTTCTTAGTGAACCTCTGGCACTTTGAGCGTTTCTATCTACATATCTATCTATCTATCTATCTAGCCGCTTACGTCTGGGTGCTCTCATGGTCGCCTCCTTAACTTGGTGTAGACCAAAATTTGCATGGGAGGGTAAGAGGATTTGATGAATATGATTGCTGGGTCATGATATGAATAACGTTGAAATCCTGTCGCGTACGTCGTCAAACCCTTTCCACTAGACACGTGTGGCACATACCCGTTTACCATGGGCCGCGGTGTACGGGTATGCGCCACAGGTGATTGACAGTTTATATCTACCCAGGAACGGCGAGAACAGACATTAGTTACTTAAATGCTAAAGCGTTAAGGAAACCCAACATCGGCAGCATTGACTCAATGAATAGACAGATCGAAAATTAGGATCCCAGCAGGAATCGAACCCAAGCATTCTGCGTGGCTATCAGGTATTCTACCACTGAGCCACGCCAGGTCTATAAACTGGTTTCAAAAAACAGCCTACGCAGGCGTCATATCGGTGCAACGTCAATTGTGGTTGTGGTGCTGGCTATCTAATTTTACAAGAAAGCAGTAAACGCTACATGATAATCCTACGATATGTACTCCTACGATACAGGCGTCATACCAGATTAACGTCTGTAGTTCCAGTGTCGGCTCCGCTTTTACAGCAGTCTAATAAACATTACGTTTGTATTCCTATGATTCAGCAAGCTATATTGAAGCATTTCTCGACCCCGGAGGAATACATTAACGAAAGTTACATATGATATCCACATCACCGCAGCGTAAAGTGCACTTCGTCCACCAGAACGGCGCAGTGTCTTCTTCATTTCTTACGAGGCTGGGCGATGGCCTCGTGCTAACCGAGGATGATGCCAGATTGATTGACAGCCGATTTGTAGATTAGGCTACGTAGGCCACACACACACACAGGTAGTCTACGAATACGACAAACACCATCCACCGATGTTGGTCTACGTAGCACTATCCAGGCCTACCAGCCTCGACGGCCTATACCTCACCAATGCGATGGGTGGCTTCAGGTTCCTACATGTCGCCGGCTCTGTCGACAGACAATTTGTCGACGAATTGACCGAGGCATCCACGAATTCCAACAGCTCTACTATACCACATACTTCACTACACGTGGACCCCTCGTCACCACGATCACGACCGGATACTATGACAAGTCATGACCAGCTGCTGGTGCTCACTGATTACGGTTGTAATGCCCTTGTTCAAGAACTGTCAAGAACTTCTTGCAAACATGTACACGGGTTCGAGAAACGTGCGTGCGTTCTCGATACACGTATAAGCACTACGTATCAGCTTACCGCTTCTGGTGTTGGTAATACCCACGTTGCATACGTAACCGTAAATAACTGGTTATATAACACATATGCGGCTCTGCAACATATATATGTGTGCGTATAAAAGTTATACATATCTTTAGCGTCATTTTGTAACGTGTCGCTCAGTAAAAAAAGTTACGCCACAGTCCCCTACCCGCCGCATGCTTCGCATAACATCGACTCCCACGGTACGTGGGATCTGCCGAATTTTTTTAAAAAAGATCGCGCACAAGAATGCGGGAGTTTTGCCTTTAATGAGTGAAGAGGGGAATTCCGTTTTTCTTCTCTTTCAGCTGGGCGAAAGGGCCTTTCTTCAGGTGCCCCTATACACGGAATCACGTCTCATATATTGCATTCCTGAAAAAGCGCGCCTTTGAATGGCCGCCGGAGTTTTTGGAATTATATTCGCAAGCGCTCTAGCACAAGGGCAGATGGTTTTGGACTGCTGGGCTCAAGTGGGCTAGAAGTCCAAGCTGCTGGTCGCTGACTGATTTCCTGCCCATTTCTCATCTTTATATAAAGTTTCAGGTTTCAACATGTGTGTCAATGAACAGCCCACATCAGTTTCTACATCTAGTGCTGAGTCGTTAGATGAAAATTCCATTTGCAAACGCTTCGAATGCCTGAAGCTTTCTGTATCACAGTATTCCCTCGTGTGTTATTGTTACTGCTATTACTTCGTTGCCGTTGAAATCGCAGTAGTCCAGTTGGTCTTCGTTGCCGTTGAAATCGCAGTAGCCCAGTTGGTCTTTAAGATACTTTACAGTATCTCCAACTGTCCCGGGATCTACAGATGTATTGTTCTTTCTTTATATATCCGCCTTAGACAACCAGAGAGACTCTCATGTTCCTGAAGTGTCGTTGGGCTAGTTGGTCACACATTTGTAAATGGTAAAAAAAAAAACCAGGCCTGCACGCATCGCGCACAAGTCACAGCGAAAGCTCGAAGAGCGTCCTTTAGAGTTCGTTCTAAACTCTCTTGGGGCATCTAATACAAATACACACGCAAGGTATCCACTACGCCATAAATCATAAATTTTGCTATGTAGGGAAGCGCTCACTATGCCACCCTCCCGTCTTTCTGCGGATAAGCGAAGTACCCGCTACACATCTGTGAGGCATTATGTGCAGTTTGTTGGTGGTTGCATGTGGCTGATTACGATAAAGAATTATGGATGTGTACTTGTGTTGTGCGTGGGAAGCTCTAAACCACACACTCGTTGCGCAATTAGCATTATATGACGCCTCCAACGCTCAACCCTCCTCAAGTGCCAGAATACGAAGTCCCCCAGGCTTTATTTTCCATTACTTGTATACAGTCATAGTTGCATTACCGAATTTAGTGTGGGAACATAGTTTTGCACACTGTTCAAGTTTCTCTATACTCCTTTTTATTTTACGCTTCACTTGCATTTTGCTGTATGTACGCTGTCCTTATCTTCATCGTACTTTTGCATTTCTTGTACTTGTTTTCTCGTATTCTGCCGATAAGTTCTCTCTTCTTGTTGCGTATTCTTCAGCTTTTTTTACTATTATTATCTTGCTTCTTTTTGTTTTGTTTTTTTATTTACGCTTGTACCAGCACACATACCCCAAAGTGATTCCTGGGCACGTTAAAGCGTACTACTCGTTTTTATGCAGCGTGACCAGATGACACTGTGTTTTGCTCAAACAGTAGCGTCTCATGGCCGTTTAGGCGTTGTTTTGAAAAGCCCGTGCGCGCATGGGCTAACGTGTGTGTTGTTCACGACAGACACAGTAAGCACGCTCATTTTACAAGCAGCAATAAAGAAGAGTTCCACTCAGCCAATGCTCTTTCTGCTTCATTTTAAGTGGAAACTCTAGCGAAGCTTTCACACGTAAGACAAAGTATCATTTTCGTAGCGTTACAAAATGCGTGGTAACTGTACATGCTTTTTCATAGATAATGCGCAATACCTCTCCGCAGCCCCTCCACACTTTCACTTTTTTGCCAGACAGTACTAACTCTTCGACAATCTGAAAAATACTGCTGAACACAAAAGGTTATCGCAATTGGTTTTCTCTTACCGCCATGAACAAAGAAGTAAAACATCAACCCGCCGGTGAAAGGATTTTCAATTACGAAAACGTTTGAAGCTCTCCTTCACTCATAAACAAAGGAATAAGAGATGCTTTAAAGGTAATACGAAGAGTAAAAACTACAGAAGCCAAAGCACGCAGCACATGTGCACACAGTAATCATCGTTCGTCACGAAACCAGTGTTCCAGAAGCCAGCAACATTGTGGCCGGTCACGCCACTTTGATATCGACATCGGTTCGATATTTCGCTTTCTGCATGTGTGTGTGTGTGTGTGTGTGTGTGTGTGTGTGTGTGTGTGTGTGCGTGCGTGTGTGTGTGTGTGTGTGTGTGTGTGTGTGTGTGTGTGTGTGTGTGTGTGTGTGTGTGTGTGTGTGTGTGTGTGTGTGTGTGTGTGTGTGTGTGTGTGTGTGTGTGTGTGTGTGTGTGTGTACCATGTCGTGTAAATTGGCTAATGCCTGTATCCTCCTCGTCGTCTGGATTAGCGTCCAAACCGCGTGTTTGCTACGTTCCTTTCTCCCCTCCTCCTCCTTCCCCCGTGTAGGGCAGAAAACCGTGTGGAACCGGGTTAACCTCCCAGCCTTTACTTTGCCTTCCCTCCCATCTCCCTCTCGCTCTGTAACATTGCAATCCTTCCCTTTCTCGACAATCGCTTTTCTCCATTTTGCTTATCCTGCGCTACTGTTGTGCGATGCCTAGCCAAAAGGGCAGCTTGCTTATTTTTTATATGACTCTCGCCCGTCTCCACAACCAACCATTATTAAATGACCTTGCCTTTATCGTATATCTAGTTTTGAGATAACGCTGGCCTTATATGACATTTAAATTTATTCTATTTAGTTGGAGCTTGAACTCTTAGCTATTAGAGAGAGATCGCTCTCTTTATTTAAAATAACAGGAATTTTCCGGTGTATAAGTATTCGTCTACATATCATATACTCTGCATTGGAGGGCAAGCTGAAAACTTTAGAAGTACCAGAGTGCGGAAGACAAACCCGCCTTTTAGGTGTACTGCTCCTTCCATCTACCAATCACCGTAACCGATTTTCTGTCCCTTTCTTTATTTTCCTCCTTTCTTCAGCGATGAGTAACTGGCTATAGCATTGTGCCCAACGCAGACCTCCCTGCCTTGTTCATCATTAAACTATCCTCTCTTTATGTGCGCAGTGACCCAGACAGCGACCGTGCGCTGAACTCTCTCTCTCGACATCCGCTTCGAATTTTTTTTTTTACTTCCTCTACACCCGTAATACCGATGGCCCTGCAACCCAACTCCGCCCTGTACTTCGTAGTTCCGGTTAATCGAACGGTCGCGAGTTGTCCCCGTCTGGTCAGTGAAAAGCAGAAAAGTCCTGCCCTCTTTCGGCGGCGGGTGGACTTACGCGGTCCTCTAAGCGATCAATGTTGCCTTTAAGAACGAAAAAAAGAAGCATCCACGCCTCTGTCAGAATCTGTGCCAGAGTCCCATCTCACCCATACGGGAACGCCTATCACCTAACACCTACCACTTTTGCTCCTTAGTGCTCTTGATTGTGTGCGTGTGTGTGTGTGTGTGTGTGTGTGTGTGTGTGTGTGTGTGTGTGTGTGTGTGTGTGTGTGTGTGTGTGTGTGTGTGTGTGTGTGTGTGTGTGTGTGTGTGTGTGTGTGTGTGTACACCTATGTTTGTTTTAATGCAACGCGTATTCTTCACCGCTCTTGCTGTGATGCATTGTTTATTGCGGAGTACCACAGATTGTTCACACTGCTCTGTATAATAACAGGAGTGTAGGTAGCTGGGCCAGTTGCTATGGATCCATGGAAGTAAGCAGCGCGAAAAGCAAGACGACACACATAGGGAGGAATGACAAGAACAAGCGCTGACTTTCAACTAAGCTTTTCAATCCACCCCCGCCCCTCACTGTATAATGCTCGAATGGCGGTGTGGGTACGAGAGTACACACACGGCCATTCAAGCATTAAATAAATAAATAAATAAATAAATAAATAAATAAATAAATAAATAAATAAATAAATAAATAAATAAATAAATAAATAAATAAATAAATAAATAAATAAACATTGCGGTTCCGTCTTATTAATATGCCATTGTTAAAACAACATTGAAGCCGAAACACGCTTGGAGAAGGAAAAAAGAAACACACTTTGCTTTCAATTTCCTCTGAATCTTAAGATATGCAAGAATACCCACGTTTATATACATTTTCCTAGACGAATCGAAGAATACCTGCGTAATAAACGAAACAAATTTGCAGACGTAAAAAAAAAAGTAACCACAAAATTATGACAAAATTTCGTCCAACTGAAACAATGACTGTACGCGTAATCTTTCATCGCTCGAATTCGAGTTAATATTGATCACCAATATGCCTGTTAATGCACTTCGTAATATTGCTAATATCTTACATTCCTCTTCACTAGCATAGAAAAAATCACTCGTGACTGCCTGAATTGAGTTAGCACTTGCAAATTTTTATTTCTTTGAAACAACTCGAACCCCGATCAACAACAGAAACATTGTCACAAAAATACGAAATCATATGGGTAGATAGATACTACGAATACCGTGTTTTACAAGTATTTTATTTTGCAAAAAAAAAGGAATATAGCGATTTTCTTACATCAGTAGAGAGCTTGCAACACCATGAGATACCTGTGCACCTCAGAAACCCTGAACCTTGGTTTGTGTATACAGCGCTTTCGCACCGAATATAAGTTGTAATCCATTAAACACAATTTGTCGAAAATTCTAAATAGCCATGTTAACGCTACTAATCTATCTCGCAAGGAATTGAAGATGTATTTCGTTAACATGTAAACATATATATATATATTAATGTATAACGATGCATATAAAATGACCATGTTTTGTTTTATTACCTCGCTATTTGCACAGCAATGTCTCTCGTTGAATGTGAAACATCCTGTCGTGAAGCATGTGTCTGAGTGTCAAATTTACGTTTCAGTTTTGTACCGAAACGTTTACTGTTATCGTGCTGTCATGTGCAACGCCTCCTGGGTCCAGTCAAGCTGCTGACGGCAGCTTTTAGCCCCGGGGGACGTTTCTAGTCTATAACTAGAAGAATAACGGCTGAATAATAATAATATCTAGGGTTTAACGTCCCAAAACCACGATATGATTATGAGAGACGCCGTAGTGGAGGTCTCCGGAAATTTCGACCACCTGGGGTTCTTTAACGTGCACCTAAATCTAAGTACACGAGCCTGGAACACTTTCGCATCCATCGAAAATGCAGCCGCCGCGGTCGAATAAAAGTTGAAGAAGAAGAAGAATTAGAAACAATCTTTACTTTATTAAATATTCTTACAGTAATTAAAAATGTGCTGAAATCTAACAGTCCAAATTGAAATCAATTCCAAATTGTCCGGGTCAGAGAATACAGCTGTCTGGTCTGCTCAAAATTGCACAATTTTTAATGCATTAGCTGTCATTTCCTTTTTTTCAATCTTTTCTTTAATTTATTATTATTATTATTATTATTATTATTATTATTATTATTATTATTATTATTATTATTATTATTATTATTATTATTATTATTATTATTATTATTATTATTATTCTTGAAGTTACCAGAAAGAAGTTACGATACGCAGTCTTGGCCAATCCTCCAGAGTCGGTAAGTGCCAGAATTTTGAGGAAACAAAACAAAACTAACGCTCATTCGCTCCCATTTTAACTGCCTTATCCACGTTAGCTCTAATTAAGTCATTTTCACAAATTTGTTCATTTTTTACTATACTTTGCGGACACATAGCGGTACATGTACTTATGATTCAGTATGACGCCATAATAATGAGGCTTCGCCCGCAGTTTCAGTGCTGTCGAGATAATTAGGCGAGCTAAACTGCGCTCACATACTGTGCAGCCTTTGTTGTTGGGAGGAAAAGAAAACGAATGTACTCGCATGGAAAAAAGCTGGAAAGCTCAAGAACACACTCACACTCGACTTGGGCGTGGCCGCGCGACAACGAAGATAATACGAGCGCAGATAATGACAGCGCTGGGATCTCCAAATGAGCGTCCTGTTGTTGCTAGCCGAGATCGCTTAATTCTCCCCGTGGCTAATTAACTTAGGCTGATAGCTCATGTAGCCTCGTCCGATGGTCTTCCCTTCGTGTGGCAAGTATATATACCTTTATCTTTGCGTTCTTGTTCGTTATTTAAGGTTAATTTTCCGTCTTCTTATTGTTGTAACATCTTGTCTTCTACAACGAGGTTTTGTTTTGTCCCAGTGTTTTCTTTCAGCGCTTTTTCATTTTATTTTCGATGCACTTGATCCTGAAAGCTCTTTTTTTTTTTGCTTCGCATGTATAAGTACTGTTAGAAAACTTCTAACACTCTAAATTCGGTAGGTTATCACTAATTTAATTTTTTATCTGTATTTTTGGTGTCGTGCAATGTTACACTATAATATTCAATGTTATTTTCAGTTTATACAATTCCCATCGCGAGAGGCCTCCTAGAGCTGTTGTCTTGCTGTTCCTTTTTTCCGTTTTTTTCTTCCTGTTTCTGTTCCTTTAAGCATTGCATATTTCTAACTCCTCCAATAGTCCTCTTACGGGGCTGCAGTATGCAAGAAAAATAGGTAAATAAAATGTAGGATCTGGGTGGAATACGTAGTGGCTGGCTTTCCAAAAAGAGGCAGTAACAGTGCCGAGCAAATGCGCGATCGAAAAACTTCAGGCCATGTAGTCACTTTTTTCAGCAAAGAGCGTGCGAGTAATTTTTTACCCCAGACCTTAATTTCAACTAAAATTTAACTCATGTTGCTTTCGCTTTTCGCACGAAACTTTACGAGGGAGTTGAGGATCTGAGGAGGGAACTTGACAGCAAACAAACAAAAGTTCAACGCGTGAGAACTTCTCCAAAGAGAAGACGCCAGGCGGTAGCAACCGAGTTTCGAGGCAATGAGGCACTCAACCTGAAACGCCTTGGGAGCGCCTGACCGCGCTCACGTCAAGTGCACGTGCACGATGAAGCCTGCTTTACAGGGTCACGCCAGGGCTGCGCTTCTGATACCGAGCGAGCGCAGAAAGCAGGCGCTAGAGCATCTGCCAAATGACGCGGTACTGTCGCCACCCATGCATAACGAAGGAAGAGCCTAATGGCTGCAACACCGACAAGAACTTTCGCGGCCGTTGAGTTTCAGCGCTACTGACGACATGACCCTGCCATAACCTGAGCATCCGCAACGGTACTCCTTTCAGATTTTCTTTCATTTCACCGCTCGTTAGCTCGCCCGCATATATTGGATCAAAACTGCGTAAAAACGAGCGCAAATGTGAAAAACAGCCAAAAGTAAATATCGCCATTTGGATCTGCTTTTGCGAGTGTCCTTCTTTTTTAACCCCCTGCAGTGGTCTAGTGGTTATGCTGCTTGACTGCTGACCCAAAGGTCATGGGATCGAATCCCGGCCGCGGCGGCCTCATTTTGATGGAGGCAAAATGCTAGAGGCCACTGTGCTCAGATTTATGTGCACGTTAAAGAACCCCAGGTGGTCGAAATTTTCGCAGCCCTCCATTACGGCATCTCTCGTAATCATACCGTGGTTATGTGACGTAAAACCCCAACCATTATTACTGTCATCCTTTTTTTTCTCTCTCTCTCTTATGCGGAAAGCGAGGCTATCGCCAACGTTGTGGCGGGAAGCTGCCGTTGCGAGAAGTGTCCTTGGTTGCTATACCAGAGCTGCTTCTTGTATGCAGTGTGATCCTATGGCCCATACAAGCAAATATTTCGAGCTCAGGAGAAATGCTCAAAACAAAAGTGCACCAGTGGTGAGAGCTCATACGTGTGTGTCGGTTTTACCCAGCATGCTACTCAAGTTTCCACAAATGATGAATAAAGTTGCCACAAGTTACGACTAAGTTTTCCTAGACCTGTTCCGCTTACGCATACCTACGAGTGATTACCGCAGTTTGCTCAGGACCGGCTCATTCACGCATAAAGTTTGCACAAGGTATGAACAAGGATTGCAAAGCATGCTTAGGACCGAGACGACCTTTTTGCCGTTATAACCCAAGTTTTCACCGTATGCTCGTAGCTGATTCGAGTGTTGACAACATGTACGAATAAAGGCTGCACGATAGGTGACTGAAGTTTAAACATCGTGCTCAGACGCTATATGTTCAAGTGTTGCGAATGTCTCGAATAAAGTTACCGCGAGATAAGGCTAAAGTGTCTGCAGCATGTTCATGGCGGACCTAGAAAGGAGAAGGTGGACACCAGGATTATCTTCAATCACCGAGACAGTGCACGAGTCAAAGCGAAGTGAGTATTTTCGACCACTGCGATCATCCATCGTTACTCAAGTTCCTTAGCATTCATTCTCCTTAGTGCAGCCGCCAAGAACAGGAGTACGCATGTTCGTCAGACAATCATAACAAGCAGGAATAAAGATGAACAGGTAAACGTTCTTGCCGGAAATGAAGAGATGGCGCACCAAAGGCGGCAGCTCTAGTTGCCTTTGCAAAGCAAAAGAAAAGTCAATGGAAGAGAGGATGTTTGTGGTTTCCGTGTTGCCTCAGGCAGCGAGTTGAATTGCAAACGGGAATGAAGAACGCGGCAGGCTCGTGGCATAATCGTGACAAATGGCTTCACCAAGCGGGCAAGCTTCGAAGAGGCTCGGTGCGTTTTCCGGCCATGAAATAGCAATGGTCTGTGCGAACCTCTTGGGATCTTCTCATTCGGGAAACAAGAGACTCCCTCTTGGCTTCTCTTGTATTCCTAATGGATACGAATGGCCCGGAGGCAGTGCAGTAGGAAATTGGTGCGGCAAAAAAATAATAAATAAACAAAAGCGCGCGTGTATCCTGTTGCAGAGCCTCGCAGAGCTGCACATGGATGCCGCAAGCGTTGTCTGGGTTACTTATGCGCTGCCTTTCCCTGCCTTCATTTTGTATGGCACCAGCCTCTGACGCGGCTTCGTTTCTCAGTTCCTCCAGCGCTCTCTTCTTATCGCAAACTGCGCGCAGTTGTGGAAGTGAGCCGTAAATGCACGAACTGTTTCCTGGTCCTTTCTTTTTTTGCGCTTCTTCTGCTCTCCTTCCTCATTTTCATTAATTATATCACTTAACTATAGCTGAAATTCGATGCATATTACAAAATTGGCTGGAAAGTTAGCAGTCGTGTTCATCAACGCACCGCGGACGATGACAAGGACCACGCACGTGTGATCGTTAGGAACGCCAGTAGACTTCTTTGCGTGCAAAATACTGTCAGATGATCATTTCCTAAACAGATGACAGCGTTTTGTATTAACTAAAGCTAATTTTCTATCCTCTCAAGGCGACATGACTCTTCACTAATTAAAATATAGCGCGAACATGGAACATTAGCTTAGGGACACCGCGCGCAACACCGGCTAATGACAGGTTTTATTGCTGCGACCGAAATACCGGATATTTCGCGAAGTGCGTTCAAAATTCCTTAAAAGTAGGAAAGAAGATATCGTTAAACGATTAGTGCTGGGTCGTTTTAAGATAGTGGTATACATTTGAAGATAATTCGAGATAATAACTAGACAAAAAATTGACAGTCCCTTTAGCTAACGCCTCGGAGATAACAGGCGAAAGCGCATGCTTTACGCTTTACTCAGACGCGTTGTGCCCCTTACCAGTCGCTGCAATACCTACAGGATCCGCCCACCTCTGACCAAGCGACGATGCCATGACATCGTCATATGATGTCATGCCATGACGTCATCATGAAGTAACCTGCGACCATGTGACACTTTTTGTGCCATTCGTGTTGACGTCGACGAGTTCTCGCGAAGTATCGTCAAGTCTCGCCAAATCTCTCAAATTCTCTCGACGTACCACCATTCTCAGAGTTATATAAATTTTCTTTGGTAAAAATGATTTCCCGCGAATTCAAACATGATTGTGCCATGTTCTCAAGCAAATATCTAAACAGACAAGTGGCATATGCCCTTCGCACTATTTCATTGATGGGATCAAGACCAAGAACTAATTACGGTACTAAAGCTATAGATTATCAGATTATATCATTGTTGAATGCATACCCGTCCCTAATCGAATTGGCCAATCAGAACTCAAGTATGTTTCGTTTTAAAAAACAAGTAAAGCTATTTTTCCTGCCTCCTTGAAACACACAATTATTTTGCTATGAACGCGAGAATTACGTAATTTTGTATATTTGCATAACTTTGTATAATTATTAAACTCGAACAGTGTAAACTTTGTGTAATTTTAGATGCGAAGCATCTTATGGCTAAGTTCAAACCGGTGGTGGTGGTGTGCGGCGTGACCACCCTTGCTGCGCATGCGTAAGCCCTCTGCACACACCTCCTCTCCACACACCTCTTCTCCACCCCTCCTCTCCCCCGTGCCCCCTCTCCCCCTCTCCCCATCTACACTCCCCCTTTCCGCTTTCTCTCTCCCATCTCCTTTCCCTCTCCCATTTCCCCCTCTCCATATCCCTTTCCCTTCTACACTTCTCCTTCCCCCTCCCCCTCTTCACTCCCCCTCTGAAACGCGGGCTCGACATGCCGAAACGCTGCTTCGCATCGCCTCATGGTCCCCTTTAGCGGGAGATGGTGTGATTTTTTGTCCCAATGTGTTTTTTACTGTTCATTTTGTTTATATAAGTTGTGCAATGAGCATTGTACTTATTTGCTCTGGTTTTGCTCCCGGCTGTCCGACGTATAAGTCCGGGCTGAAGGCCTCGTCAGGAGACACACGAGTCTCCTATACCTTGCCTCGTGGGCATATTTCATGTTATGTAACTATGTCCGAAATAAACTGAAACTGAAATTCACGAGACACACAGTATAAGGCATTCACCTTAATAATTCTGCACAATATATCGTTTACTTTCAAAGAAAAGAATTGTGCTAATACCGTCAACGAAAAACATAAATCATGTCACGCGTGGAGCTCCAAACCACTCGAAAAAGTGAGAAATGTGGAAGTTGCTAATTTTTACAGCGTAGTTCATTCCGGCTGGCATAGTTCGCTCAGAATGGCGAAACCGAACTACTGCAGAGTATTGTTCGCAGGGAGCCCTAAAGCCACCTGTACTTGAATATCTACACGACACAGAACTTATGGACATGTGAGATTCATGAACAGTGAAAAGGGCGCACCGGTGGAGAATGCAGCGGCCGACTCAGACTACCAAGTCAACTCCTTCCGCAAATTATAACTCAACCAACGAGCAAACACCACAAGCCAGCCAGCGCAACTGCCATGCCCTTACCTCACACAGCGCACATTTAGATCCTAATCAAAACCGGCATCTTTCAGCCGGGACACTTGTGCCGAAAATTCATCTACCTCGTGGTGTCGTGATCCAGGCGGACGATTTTTTGCAGTGGCTTGAAATCCCAGCTACCCATGTCGTCGGTGCGTTTCAGGGAGATGAATATAGCAATTTCGCATTTAGCATTGCGATATGATCAGTGTAACTATACAGAGTGTTTCAAGAAATGTGTCCAACCTTCTCAAAAATTCAGGAAAACGCGATATTTGATTGCTGTCTTCAGAATTGGTTTTCCTGTAGTGGCAGGGATTTTAAGATGGTTAAAGAAATTATTTGGGACTGTAATTAAAAAAAGTTAAATCAATTAACTTTTTAATTAGTGAAGTTAGGTGGTTGTGTCAAATGGGAGAATGGAAGTTCTTCATGCCAGAAACACAACCCAACCTTGAGATTTCGAAAAAGTGACATCTAGTAATAATTACGAAGTAATGAAACTCAACCAAATTCAATGGCGAAACCTAAACAGAAACATGGAAGAACGCAACTGCCATATTCTTCTGAGACGTCCAAAATGAGTTAATGACTTTTTCTGTAGCGCTAGGCATCTTAAGATGGTTAGAGACATGACTTGAGACAGTAATCAAGAAAGTTAAATTAATTAACTTTTTCATTAGTGGAGTTAAGTGACTGTGTTAAATTGGGGAATCGAAGTTCTTCGTGCCAGAAACCCATCCCAACATTGAGATTTCGCAAAAGCGGCCTCTATAGTAATAATTACGAAGTAATGAAATTCAACCGAATTCGATGCCTTTCGCTGTTGAAAGCAGTTGCATTTCGCTGAATTTCATTACGCCACAACAATTACTAGAGGACGCTTTTTCGAAATCTCAAAGCTCGGATGGTTTACTCGCATGAAGAACTTCAATTCTCTCATTTGACACAATCACCTAACTCAACTAATAAAAAGTTAATTAATGTAACTTTCTTAATTACTGTCCTAAATGATGTCCTTAACTACCTTAAGATTCCTGCCGCTACAGAAAAAGCAATTCTGAAAGCCCCGAGCAAATATCGCATGTTCCTGATTTTTTTAGAAGGTTGGACACATTTCTTGAAACACCCTGTATAGCACCCAAAGAGTTGAAGGATGGCCAAGCACAGCTTGTGAGGTCAAACCAATTCGAGCTAAGCAGGCCAAGATTGACGGTACATCAAATGACGCTCAGAAAAGGCTTGCCACTACAGAAGAGGCCCGCATTCTGCTTGGTAGCAAAAGTGGCGTTTTCAAACAAGCGAATAAGCATAAATGAAAACGTTCTCACAGCAGCATTTGAACTTTGGTCCTCTGGAACCGAAGCCAGATGCCCTAAGCACCACGTCACGGGCTCTTTTTTTTTATATTAAACAAATAAAAAAAACGAGTTTAATACAACACACGTTCATTCCTAACCATGCGGTATGAAATACGTGAATGTGCCGAGTGCTAGCAAGCGCGTTTTTACAACGCTCACAGTTTGCAGTCGGTCTCAGCCCGTGCATGCACTACTGAGTTGCGAGGCCGTGCAGGCTTGCGTTTTTGATCATTCTTATAGATTAGAGTTCTCGACCCCGGCGGTGCCCCATCCCCCGACGTAATGTCGACGTAGTTCTCTCGCACTAAATGCTGAATCGACATTGACTTTGTCATTTTGCGAACATTCCGCGAACACGCCCACTCGCGAAGGTATTGTAAAAGATAGCCTCACCTTGAAGAAAGCAAATAGATACAAACTCTCGCGTAGCCGAGCTTCGGTTTCTGTTCTGAGTAAACCTAAAAAGGCAGCTGGTAGCGTAAGAAAATACGCCTTCGGCGAAGCAAATAAACCCGTGGCAAGGCGACGCGTCATGGCGTGAGGTCTCAGCCGATGTCGTGGCGACTGATTTGAAGGCGTGAAAGCTTTTCCGTGTTGCATGCATTCGGCCATAGCCTAAACACGGCCCAGTTTTACCCAAGGATCCCGCTACATTTGTTTCTTTGCCCTCTGTAGGCCCATGCGAGTCCTGCATGACATCGCTTTCACTTCATCGTAACTACTCATGCGGGCTAAATAAAGGCTGCGCCAACTGGGACGTGTGCATACATCACGTCAAAAAATAAACGTTAGAAGGGAGAGAGAGGGGGGAAGGAAAGAAGGATAAACTGTCTGAACTTCGCGTCCGAAGTTTGTTCCGACAGGAAAAACTGCGAGTCCTTTTAACGGCCATTAATGGCTCAGAGGGGTCTGCTGCACAAACATCTCGTAATGTATATGCACTGTGTGCACCCCTAAAATGTGATACTGTGTGACGGTAGAAAACAAACTGCAAACGCATTCACTGTGCAGCTTTCCTTTTTGTCAGCATTCAGTAATTTTCACATCCCCTGTAGTTCGTATCTCAATGTGTTGCTTGTAATATGGTATGCACTCAACTTAAGCAAAAAAATTGGAGGACCCTTAAGCTTCGCCTTTAAGTGTTGAACGCGATAGCGAAATCGGGCCCCTAGTGCGCACTTCAACCACTAAGTGCTTACTTATTAATGTGTATTGTTACACACACACGCACACAGACACACACGCGCGCGCGCGATGTATCTATAGTAATGGTACAGGTTTTCGATCTAAAGCGCTTCCCTGTGAAAGAGCCGAAACATATTTCTCACAATGCCTCACAGATGGCAGCACATTATCTAACGTTTGCTGTTTGCTTGATCAACGCTTCCTCTATAAAGCAGGCGTTGGCTCGATATGTTTTCCGCTAGATGGGAATAGTCGT
Source organism: Rhipicephalus sanguineus (assembly GCF_013339695.2). Classification (NCBI taxonomy): domain Eukaryota; kingdom Metazoa; phylum Arthropoda; class Arachnida; order Ixodida; family Ixodidae; genus Rhipicephalus; species Rhipicephalus sanguineus. The sequence continues at coordinate 38,079,439 of NC_051180.1, read as the reverse complement.
CCATTTTTGAGCTGTGTGAAAGTTCATGTGTGTTTATAGCGGCGATGGCTGCACTATCCCGGCTTTTTTTCGAAGCATGGCGTCGCGCAAAAAAAAGTAGTTTGATGGCCTCGCCAATGCGCCTACAAATCGCCGAATGGGCTCGTTTTCGTCGTGACACCTGCCGAACAAAATGCGTTAAGGAGACTCATTCCACTACATGGCATTTATGTCGTACTCTTTTATGTGATTTATGTCGTGTTTTTTTTTTTTTCCGCCGAAGCGTTTTCAAGTAACATCGTGGCTTTGTGGTAGGACATCTGCTTGCCACGCAAGCAGCGCGGGTTCGATCCTCAATGGGACCTAAGATTTTTATTGTTTATTTTATTTGCAATCTTTCTCGATTTTTCGGTCACGGAAGATTCTTCGCTCACAAGCGTCGGTAGTGACGCCGTCACCGACACCGTCGCCGACACCGGACTTTCTGCGACACGAGCTCTCTAACGCTATCGCGTTAATATAAAACGAAACCGCGTAAGGCTGCAGTCGTCATGATCAGAGTGACGACGTATGCGTCTGCGAGGCTTGTGTTGGCTGGCATAAAACGAGGCTTGGCTTAAAAAGCGGATATGGCTGCATAAGTAAAGCTTCCTTAAAACAAAACCCTTCACAAGCGGATCGCATTCACCCGTACTACATTTTACAATAAAACTTTACTCACCTGCAGTGCATGATCAAGCAGGGGGAAAAAGAAACAGGCGACACACTGTCGCAGAGTGAACGCTAACCTTTTCTTCTGCCTTCCAAGTTAAGCCTGTCGCCAGTTTTTACGTTTCGTAAAATTCTACGTCATAGCAGAAGTTCTCAAAGTCAAATGAAACTGGTTTTGTGTAATGATAAGAAATAAACAGCACATAAAGTGATGCACCAGTACAAAATTAATCATTGTGACACAAGGAACGCTTGCCAGACGCGTCTCCGGGGTGTCCGGGCTCTTCGTGAACGATGCCAAACCGAATCTGACAAATCCGAGCATTCCCGTGCATACAACAGCGTCGCAGCGCAAGTTTTCCCTCTATATACGTAACAGTAAGAAACTCTGTGGTGTAAGGCCCGATTCAAGCCGCCCTCGAACGCCTCGTCCCGACAACGTCAAGACGCCCATGTCCATCATGACAAAGCGTTTCTTAAATGGTTTCTCCGAAAAATAACAAGCCGGTGACGTTGGCCGATGATGTTAAAGTCACCAGAGTGCAACACTTGAAGCGAAATGGGCGAGAAAACGCTGTGTCAGGGCGTTCTCCAATGTCATGGTGGCGTCTAGTCGGGACGGTGGCGCGGCAGATGGCGGCGTGAATTAAGCATTATTGCTAAACACAAAAAGAAGCGACAGCTCTCATTAGATGTAGTATCTATAGTCTTCAATCGACAACAAGAAAAAAATGCGCGGAGTGGGGACTGTTTAGACGAGTTTAGTGCACTTAAAGGGGTCATGAAGCACACCTTGGGCTTGTTGAAAAAACACATCCTACGGAAAGCTGACACGGCTATGAACTGCTCTGCCAAATACTACAGTCGTGCGCGCCGCGTAAAGGCCACAAGCGGAGCGCGAAGTTGCCGTTTCCCCAGGCGCCCTCTTTTCAAACAGAGGCCGGTTTTCACTCTCGTCGGTGGGCGGGGCGTCTGGCAGTTTACGTCGCAAGAGACATAGCATGCTTATTGGCCGATAGCCGACGTAAATCGAGAGCGGCGTTCGGATCAGATGCGCTTCTTGCCGCGGGGTGCCGCCACTTGCCGGCGCCGCACTCCTCAGTACGCGGTAGCCGCACTCGCGCGAGCGAATCACAGCGGGAGAGCGATCGCGTTTCATGACGCGCGCTGACGTAACTTCTTTCCCCCATGCCATCCCTCCCTGTCTAGCTTCCAGTGCGCTCGTCGGCACGAGAAAAGAGAGAAAGCGCTCGGAGCGTGCGCCAAACCCCCGTAACTCCGCTGATTCTTGACGGATTCGAGAAATTTTTGCGGCAATCGATTCGGGAGGCAGTAAACTCCGATACTGAGGTCATTACATCATTACTTGGAAAAGTGGTTCATGACCCCTTTAATCTAACTTTAAGGCTCATTCACATCTGCGACTAACACCGGTCGTGCGACAATTAGTGACACGCGACCGAAAAGTGACTCAATGCGACCGATGTTCACACCTGCCGCCTCACCTAATTCGCGTCTGTTTGCACTGCCATTGTCTGACAAAATAAGCTGACGTCCTGTTCTTGCGCATCTGGTTGGTTAGGAGGTGTGCGACCGCAGTTGCGCGACTGAAATATCGAACAGCGAGCAGCTGAGCCAAAGCAGTTGCCTTTCGACCAAAGTGGCTATTTGCAACCATCTGCGACCAAGTTAGAATAGCGCAGCCTGTGCTAGTCGCAAGTGGGAATGGGCCCTCTAAAGGCCGCACTGACGTAGCTACCCATTCGTACAGGCATGACACACTAAATCTGTTTCATATTTCTAAGACGACACTGCAAGGCTCTCTCTCGTTGTTTGTTACGCAGGCGCTCCATAGGATCGGCGCTCCAGACTCGCTTCCACGTCACATATATGCAAACACGCGCCTTTCGGGGGTGGTATTCGATGACGAGAAGACTGTAACGCTGTCGACAGCACCCGACTCGCATTCTTCTCTTCTTGCCGCAGTAATACATTCCTCTTGCGTAACACCGGCATTTTGTAACTCAGCTCGAAGTTTGCGTTGCTGATGAAACCATATTCCCCAAAGGCGCATACTCCAGGCTTCAGTACTGTTCCTCGCGGGATCTTCTTTATTGCCGAAGCGGTGCCGCAGCATCCTTTCACGTTGGAGGGTTCTGTATACCACAGAAAGAAAGGCACGGGTACTCCGCGTCATGTGTAAACTCATAATACCCGTCAGCAGAGAAGGCCGTTTATCTTTTTTATTTTTATTTTCTTCTTGCGAGCGCCCACTTCGCAGCTTCTGCAAAGCGAACTGCGGCATTTGTGGCGTGGCGAGTCCCGAAAGTGCGGCTATTGAGTGTGACGAGAAAAGTAGGGGGGAGAAGGGGGAAGGAGGCTATATGCCCAGGCTTCTCATTTAATACTCGCCGGACTCGCACGACCTCGCTGCCTCGCCGATAATGGGGCGCCTGCGGCATCCGTCAGCACAGAAATGCGTCCCTTAATATTGGCGCCGCGTGCCAGGGCCACGTTCTTTCCCCTCTCTCATCCCCCTCTGCCGCATCCTTGTTGTTCGGTCCCCGAATTCTAACCCTTCCCGCCACCGGCCGACCAACCTCGTGGACGCATGCGCTATGCCCTCATTTGTTTATTTCCTTGTTCTATCTGCTTTAATATCTGTCCTGATATCTCTCTTGCGTCACTATATACGTAGCAGGCGTTTATCTAAGCACTACTTTCGCAGCTTCCACAGCTCCAGTGAGCAGGCTTCACCTCATCGCACAAAAGCTCTGCGCAAGCGTAACTATCGCTACAAACAGCGTGTCCAGAGAGACATAAGTGAAGCGAGCTGATTGGTATACTTGCGCTGCAGTGCGCATTTTCGTCGCTACATATAGACGATTTTAAGACACGTGCGCACCGCCACCTTGGGCTGTTAAACGAATGCTTTCTCATTTTTGTACATCGCGACGTGGATTAATATGGTCATGAAATGTCGAATCCACCAACCCAACCGTTTCCACGCATATGCGTCTACCGTAGCACTGTTCGTTCAGTTGTTAAATATACAAAACGGCGAGGCTACAGCCCAACATTGTGGCACCGATACCCATCCGTAATATTGTATAACTTCGTCACGCTGTACGAAGTGTGCTAGCAACGCTAGTTGCCGACACGCAGTGCGAAGTGTTCACAGTAGTCAGCCATCGCGGCACCATCATATCAGAGCCACATTTGATACGGAGCCGCAAACACGAGCCTAAAATACTCTACGTGGTATGGCTTGGGTAATCCATGACTCGGTGAGGAACGGCAGAGGAATGGGCAGGAGGCCCTGTGGCTCTCGATTGTCTTCTTAAATAAATGCGGAGCGCAGAAATTCTGTTATTTAGCCACGACCATAACCGAATGAGCATGTTTGAACGTAAATTCAAACAGAATGGTCGTAAAACTTCGAGCAGTATACGACAAAGGCCTTCCAAAAATTAAAACAAAACAAAAAATGATAATAATAACAGTGTGCCCAGGATTCAATATTCATTTTTTTATGAAATGGAAAATAGAAAAAGCAGACCGGGAAGTCTGACTATGCCAAAATCATAGATACGATAAACAATCACAAAAATATTTTTAAACAAAGAAAATGAAACGACGAGCACTGTCAAACGCCCATAACAAAACGGCAAAACACTGTAAAAGCAAGCCCGTACATAGATCACATTGAGCTTAACCACTCGAAGGGACAGAGTGTTATTTTGTCGCTGGAAATCAACACGCACGCTCGACCAATTAACACGATTTATCTAATCAACTTTCAAAGGTGATTAGATACTACTCGGGGGCTCGTATTGGGGCTCGTATTAGAACTACTTTGGGGCTCGTATTGCGATATAGAAACTGATGCCAGTGATTTCGCCGGGCACATTCATCATTCGGACCCACTTTGGAAACTAGCAGGAGTTTTAGGTAAGTACTGGTAAATTTTTAGTAATAACGCACTGCTGTTCCATTTACTTTTTTTTAATGCGAAGCATTTCTTAGCGAAGCTTTGGCATTTTTAGCGTCTCTATCTACGTATCTATCTACCTATCTATCCATCTATCTAGCCGCCTACGTCTGGGTGCTCTCATGATCGCCTCCTTAACTTAGAGTAGTCCAAAATTGGCATGGGAGGGTAAGAGGACTTGAGGAATATGACTGTCTGGTCATGACATGAATAACGTGAAAATCCTGTCGAGTACGTCGTCAAACCCTTTCCTCTAGACACGTGTGGCACATACCCATTTACCACGGGTCGCCGTGGGTATGCGCCACAGGTGGTTGACAGCTTATATCTACCCAGGAACGGCGAGAACAGACATTGGTAATTAAATTCGACAGCGCTAAGAAAAATCGACATCGCCAGCGTTGACCCGACGGATTCAAATATTAAAAATTACGATCCCAGCAGGAATTGAACCCAAGCATTCCGCGTGGCAATCAGGTATTCTACCACAGAGCCACGCTAGGTCTAGAAAGTGCTTTGGAAAAACACCCTATGCAGGCGTAATGTCGGTGCAACGTCAATCATGGTAGTGGTGCTGGCTATCTAATTTTGCAAGAAAGCAATAAATGCTACACATGTACTCCTATGATGCAGACATCCTGCCGTGACAACGTATGTGGTTCCAGTGTTGGCTCCGCTTTTATAGCAGTCTAATAAACATTACATTTATGTTCCTATGATTCAGGAAGCTAAATTCAAGCGTCGCTCGACCCCGGATGAATAAGGTAGCGAAAGCTACATATGAAATTGACATCATCGCACCGTAAAATGCACTTCGTTTTGATATAACAGACGTATGCGCTCTAACGTGAGTGCATACGTCTACCCTAGTTACCCTATAAACGCCAGTGCTGTCGACGCGCCTGGTAAGCCCACGATGTGCACAGAACTACTAAAATCACAAAAACACGTCGATCCACTTCGTAACGCTTGGCTCAAAGCCAAAAAAATGCAGCATAGAACTACTCGTTGACTGCTTCGCATGATACCGATTCCCACAAGGCGTGGGATCTGCCGAATTTTTTTTTCAATAAAACGAACTTCAGTGCGCCACCTGAAATGACGCACGAGGACATCGACAGCTACCTCGCCTACTCCTCCACCATCGTGACCCTGCAGGAGATAAGCGTTCAAGTCCTTTGAGAAAGCTACAAAAAAGGCTCATTTATAGCATTGCACGGGCCGATTTTTATGACACGGGCCAGGCCCAGGCCCGAAATTGTCCCATTCCGGCACGCCCGAACCCGGCCCGGTGTTTTCAAACATGGCCCGTACCCTGCCCGGGCTCGAAAGATTTATGCCTGGCACGACCCGGTTAAAACAGCTATAAGTTTTTCAGAATAAATGAGTCACTGGTGAAAGTTGACAGTTTCACAAGAATAAAGGGTATCGCCTAATTCGCGGTTATTGTGAAGATTCCACGCGCAGAATATTTTCTGGAGACATTTGTGAGAACTTGTGACAATGTCATAGGTGTGCGCACAGGGGGGGGGGGGGGGGGGCGTCCCCCCTAATCACCTAATAGGGGGGCGCAAAATCTGCCCCGTACATTGACCCTTGTAGTCACCTAAGAGGGGGGGGGGGGCGCAATATCTGCCCCATACATTGACTTAGTAGGGTGGGGGGAGGGGCGCTGCGACAAACCTTTGCCCCCCCCCCCCTTATGGGGAACCCTGCGCACGCCTATGGACAGTGTCATGATTTAAACTGGCGTTTTTAATTCGAAGTCTTCATTCCCGTTGATGGTGTCAACTTTACAATCACCGGTCCCGGCGGGCCGGGTGATGTTTTTTAGTAATATGAATGAACCTATATAGGCCCTTGCTATCCTTGCTAAACGCAAGGTTTCTTGGGTAGAGAGGACACCTAGCGGGCGACACTGCTTCCGCTACAGTTCCCGAGGCTGATGAGCTCTTCGGGAGGCCTAAACAGATTCGCAGGCAGTTGTTCCGTGCGGCTTCTCGAGTTCTCTTACTAGGAAAGAGGCATTTTTCTGTACCGCGTACATCTGACCCCCAGTAATTCTGCATTCGGCCAAGCTGTGCAAATGCTACAACTTACTCCCATTATTCAGCGACAGCAATTAATGTCTCCGACATTGCCTTCCTGGATATTTTCGCCTCTGTATATAGAACCCTTTGTACCTGACATCAATGGAGCAAAGAGACGCAAGTCACAGACCGCGCGGCTGCAGACTACACTCCTCTATATACTTAGCTGAGCACTATAGTCAGCACTCTCATATCTACACTGACGCCTCAACCACCCAGGAGACTTCCTCCTACGGCCTTTATGTCCCCTCTGCAAGGCAAATGCTCCATCTTATCGGCTAGAGCCAGGGGCGTAGGCAGAAATTTGTTTCAGGGGGGGTAAGGGGTGGAGGCAAATGTGGTCGAGTGTCATTTCGTGCTCGGTATTTCATGGCAGAAAAAAAATTCGGGGGGGGGGGAAGGGGGGGGGGGGGGGGCACGTCATCCCTTGGCTACGCCACTGGCTACAGCGGAGGACATCCTCAACGACACCAGAAATCCATGACATCAGAGTAGCTCTCCTCTATATCCTGCACCGAACGTCTGACCGATGGGTGATCTTCACCGACTCTAAGGGAGCACTTCAGATATTGCTCAACCTCTTAAAGAAAAATCATCAGCCCGTTTCATTCGACATAGCGTACTTACCCCCCTCTGCTATTACCACGTCATTGTATCACATTTCAGCGGATACTGGCTCATTGCGGTATTCTGGCCAACGAAAAAGCAGGTGAAGCGGCACGCATAGGACTTGAATACCAAAATTATAGGCGAATTTATTTCACCAAATATGATGCTTCCCAGCTGGCTCAAAGACTTGCTTCTGAAGAAAAGAAGAGGCTCTGAAACCTTCCGACACACCGTTATGCTTTCCTGTACTCAACCGGCCCACATCTCAGAACAAGACTCCCATCCAGAATTCCTCGACATCTGGAAACTCTGTACCATCGTCTGGGGCTCCACCGAAACTGTGGAACGTATTTTGTTTAAGTATCGAGCGTGATCGTGCGCTCTATGAACATTGCATACCTCCGATAACACAAAGAACTTTATCATTGGACTGTGTATTAGGCCCTTTGGCCTGCCTCACGCAACAGTGGCGTGCGATGAAACTTACAATAATATCTGGGGTTTAACGTCCCGAAACCGCGATATGACTATGAGAGACGCCATAGTGGAGGGCTCCGGAAATTTCGACCACCTGGGGTTCTTTAACGTGCACCTAAATCTAAGAACACGGGCCTCAGACATTTTCGACTTCAACGAAAATGCAGCCGCCGCGGCCGGGATTCGATCCCGCGACCTTCGGGTCAGCAGTCGAACGCCATAACCACTAGACCGCCGTGGCGGGGCATGCGATGAAACTTCTATTCACATATTTAGATACTATTGGTCAGCTCAACAAACTTTAGTTGCACCTTGAATGCGCACGGTGAGATACTATTAGCGCACGTCCCCGCCCAAGAGCAAAAAAAGTCAGTTTGTTTCTTATTTTATTTTTCATTCTATTTTGACATTTTTATGTCTTTTTTTTCTCTTTGTGTCTCTCAGTCATCAATACCCTTCCCCACGCAGAGTAGCAATTAAGTCAGCGATTTGTATACGCCGCCTAAATTCTCTGCCTTTCAATGGAGAGTTCTCTCTCTCTCTCTCTTGTTTAAACATTCAGGTACGTACTAAGCATTAAGCGCAGCTCAAGCACGACATAGATAGAATAATCAATGTACAAGCTTAGGAGCGATACTCGCCAGTTGTAAAAGTGACCGGGGCGTAAAGTCGGGGGATGGGGGCAAGAGGGGGCAACTTGCAAACCGTGGTTTCACCACAATGGTTACCGGTTCACGAATTGGTTTAGCGCAGCATCTCGTTATACCTCATGGCGGTACACGAATGCACAGTGCTACTGGCCAGTGAGGGTGTACAATTTTTAAAAGATACACAAAAGCGTCTCTGACTCAAAATTATGCAAGGGCGGGTAGTTAGGTAGTTTCACGCAGTTATATACACCATACATATATTATCGACTTGTATGAGACCCGGGCCTATGACGTTCCTGACTCAGGCCCGAGCCGAGCCCGAAGCTCACGGGCCCGTCCCGGGCCCGACATATTTTTACCGGACACGAGCCCGGCCCGCGGCCCGGGCTTTCGGGCCAGCCCGGGCACGTGCAGCGTTCTAGGCTCATTTTATTTCATGAAACTTTCTTCTTATAGTAGGGGCTCCACTGCGTGACCGCTCCCGGAGCCGATGGACTCCGCGACTGCCGCCGCATGAACATAGGCGTGTGCCAGGGTTCTCTATTCGGAGAAGCCAAGTTTCACCGCAACCCCAATTAGAATGCAAAAATGAAAATTAAGCGATGACGTACTTCCGTTCTGATTGTAAATGTGAACGCCTCAGTGGGAAGGGAACGGGAAGAGCGGAAGGGGGGGGGGGGGCGAGGCGCTTCGGTAAAACTGGTAAAACTTCGCTCCACCTCTCTCCCAGAGGAGAACCCTGCGCACGTGCCTATGGCCAATGATCTCTTGGACCCGAACTGATGCAACCGCTGCATATTTGAAATGGCGTTATGTATGATGGCTTACCACCTAAGGTCATCAGTCATGATCCTTTGGGTCAGTCAAGGCATTAATTGCTTGAACAGAAACTCGGGAAGCTATGGGCGCACGCAAAATTGTCCTCTGTCGTTTCACGCTTCCATGCGTGCAGCAAGAGTCATGTGCAGCTCTAGCTCATTCGCAGAGCGCGCACATTGGGCTCCACGCTTCCGATGCTGTCTTTCGCCACAAATCTACTGCATCTACCGCAAAAAGAAGGCGAAACAAAGAAAAAGCTCATGTAGAGTTGAAAATAATGATGAGACGAGAGATGTTGAGACAATGATGAGACAAGGTGGGAGCGGCTTAGTTGCGTCTGACACAGTGGATATTGCTCCTACGATTCCAAGCTTGCCATTTCTGGAAACAGCAAATTACCTACTATCCCTCAGCTAAAAAATGGGAAGTAAACGACTAAACGTTATGTAACGTGCGTGCCAAGAACCAGGCATCACGCTGCAGACCACTGCAGACTACAGCGACCACAGCGCCAAAGTCTCCAGGATCAAAAAGGGTCAACGCAATCCAATCCAAACCATCGTGCGAAATCCAAATCCAAAAAACAGAATTGTGCCACTGTGGTTTAGTTTCGCTGGCACGTTACCGCGTCCTGACCGCTAGTGTCATTGAAATGGCTTTATTCTGCTGGAAAACTTGGTGACAGGCTTGCTAAACCTGACAGACAATGTCTGTTGGTTGATCGGTTGACGTACCAGCCGTTTCTGCTTGTGTGCGTTGTGATCGTCGCACTTGATCCTTTCGCTCCGGAAAGACTCGCCCTGTAAGTTGTCACGCATGATAAATTTTATATGTCGCGATGGTAAGCTCTGTATTCTTTCCCTTGTGAACTATGCCTCTTTTCTGTCTTTCAATAACTCCACAGTAAGTACTTCTGAGGAGCAGCTCGGCGCGTTCGGTTGATTGTTGAGGGAAGGAAGCGACATGCTTACACGACTTGTGCTCGGCGTTATTCCGTGTCTCACTAAACCGCAAAACGCGCTATTTTCTGTGACAAGTGCGGACATTCCACATTCTTCGACTGCAGGAATGCGTAAGTGTCTTTTTAGCAATACTTACCTTGGCTGCTTATAAGGCCTTCCTTGAAATTATATGCGGGACGCTTATTTGTTTTGTTTAGCCGGGGTGATTTCCAAGCGTGTCTTGATTTTCTTGTTTTTTTTCCTTCCTGCAGAGCAAAGTATACAGAGGTTAGTGGTGCTTGAGGGCAGATTGTTACTGAATGACTAAAACGCTGTGATTAGCGAACGCCTGTGAAATGCGCAAGTAAAAGGGCCGCGCATTGAAATCGATGTGCGCAGATTGATGAACTCCTCAAGACTCGTGCATGTCGTTCAAACAAACAATAAAAAAAGCCCTTATACCACGTCATGTGTAGCAGCATCATAGCTCACTGACAACGATGTCAATCCGCCGCAAAGAAGAGGTAAGAAGGTCGACAGCTAAAGAAAACACATGCAACCTGCAGTCGAGGCCGTTCACATTTGTTCCCGCAACTCCCTCTTTCCGATTCTGTAAAGTTGTGGGGAGGAAAACAATAACAAATACAGCTTCCGGTAAACTATAACCTTTGCATATTCATCGTTGCTCCGTTTCACTTTAGTGTGCCGCATATTGCTGCAAATTTCCGCTTTGCTAAAAGCATTACCGTGTTTAACGGCACGCTTGATGTTACGTCGACAATGGCGAAAGTGTAATTTCTCCTTCTCTTACTGTTTTTCTGTCTAACTCGCATTTGCACCTTGAGCCGGGGATTTGGTTAGAAGAAAAAAAAAAAAAAAAACAACGCGCGCATGACTGACTGCACTGTAGATGCCTAAATATACTGTGTAAATATTATGACTTGCCTGAAAATGCACAAAAATTAGCCTGTCTAGTCATCCTCGCAATGGTGTCTTCGGGCCCTTGAAATTAAATTGTGCAGCACTTCTGCTTGTACCAACAGGGTAGCATAATTAGGAAGCGAGAAACGGTGCTAACAACAGGACAGAGATGGACTAACCGCTTAGTTCGTCTCTGTCCTCTCTTGTTTACACTGTTCTCCATTTTCTATGAACATTTACCAACTGTCCCAAATAAGCACTCCAGTGCAGTTCATTTCTATCATGACCTGTGACTGAATATGTACAGACAGAAAACATTCGTGCAAAATTGCTACAGCCTGCCGCACCTGCAGGTCCTATAAGGACTGTGTGCGGCCATGACGCAGCGGCGGCTTCCGAGCACGGCTGCAGCTGCCCGCGAAGTGAAGACTGGCCCAGCCACGGTTGCCGATAAACAGTTGATGGGTGAGGAACAATGTAGCCTGCAAGTGGCCTTCGAGGAACTGCAGTGTCACCTAAGACAGTCACGGGACGAGATTGCCCGCCTCGAACGAGTCAAGGCGAAGCTTCGGGCCGAGGTGGAAGCAAAAAACATTAGCCTGGGCTACCTCCAGCAGCAGCTAGACAAACGCGACCAAGAGGCAGAAGACCTGAAGTCAAAGGTGGGTGTTGAGCTTATTAGACTGAGTGGGAGTCTCTGAGGTGGCTGAGTTGGTACAAGCTGACCTTTGAACTCGTCAAGTCAGTTCAGTGAAAATCTGCAAGATGTAAGCGACTTGATGAAGTTGAAGGTCTGATGAAATCTCATCTGGTCGGATTGAAACATTGGTGGAAACATTGAAGGATGCCGACCAAGGTGAAAAATATTTACTCGCGCTTTAGCTCCCACACGGGAGCCTTGTTTGCAATGTTTTCATCAATGTAAAAAATTTAATGAATAATTGTCATGCATATGACAGTGGCGTGAAGAAGCAGAGGTGACATGAGCATGTTATCCATCTGACAATACCATACAGGTTTCTTATGTTGTGCAGAGCATAAGGTGTGAACTTTGGCCAGCCTGTTGATTCCTGCAGAAATGATCTGCTATGTTCAGAGCCCCTGTGCTCTGAGTTGTACATTAACTCGGTCTCACTGTGTGGCCTGTGGGTTTCTTACACCATGGTTTCTTATTCAGCTTGGATGGTTGGGCGACCATTCCAAAAGTTCCAGGCTTTATTTCTAAGACCAACGGGAGCTTCAAATCTTGAAGGCTTCGTTTGCAGCTTCATGCTGCTGTCAAAGCATGAAAGTTTTCCCCGTGTCAAGTTATTGCAGAAAGGGAGGACACAATACTGAGCGTCGACACAACTCATTTGACATTTTCTAGAGAAAAAGAAAACACGCACGACCCTTTCACAACATCCAACAATGATACAGCGTGAGTACAGCTCAAGTGGGAAGCATTTTTTATCTTCAAGTGTTAACAGTCAAACCTTGTTATAGCAAAATTGCATCTGGCACAAACGTGCTGTTATCACGTTCATCATACATTTAATTTATTTCACCATTACATGGGCCACAAGAAGCAAAGCAAACATAAATAATGTTCTTACTCTGCAAAAAAAGATAGTCTGCCAAACTGGAAATATTGACCGTTTCGGAACAACACGCAAAGCTTTCCAATAATTCATTATAATACAAGCTGACAACGGTTATACATTTTGCTTATTGTACACACTTTACTTTTAAAATATGGAGCTCTCCAACTTCATTAGATCATTGTCATGCCTAGAGTGTTATGTCATCATAGTTCCTATAAATACAGACATTTGGTTTGTACCGCATTTTCGCACTACATATAAGTACCCAGCCTTGGCACATAACATTCCCACGACATTAAACTCACACGAAAGTACAATTACCTGCAATAAGAAACAATTATATTCACATTTCTGTTCTCTTACGTCATAGATACATTCCCAACAAACTATTTTCATAGTTCTTTATGCTCTCTTAGTATAACCCTTCCTTCTCTTGCACTGTAATTATGTGGCGTGTTGTATATACATTGTATCATGTTACATTTTATTATATTGTGCTATATTTTCTGTGTATATATGTATGCATATATATGTGTATGTGTACACGCACGCACGCATGCGCGCGCACACACACACACACACACACACTATGGTCTGTGCATGGTTACTCGGATGTCTGGAAACACTTTAGGGGCGAAGCTCCTTAGGGTGTGGGTCGTTCCCTCCTCTGTAGTAGTAGTAGTAGTATGTAGCCAGCTCTAGTTTAATGAATTCCTCACTAGATGAGCAATTCACTAGATATCATAATTTACAAGACATCATAGTGTTTCTTGATTTAATCACACTAAAAGACATCCTTTGCGGGCGATATACTCTAGTGAGCTTTCAACATTTCGTCTTAATGTACATGATAAAGAAATTATTTCTACGAAAAACGCAAAGCACACCTTGAGCAAGATGTTTGGTTTTGGGACGATTTATGTGCAGTAAACGCCGTGCATTTTTCGTGAAGCCGGAGCACTTGCACGATCGCGTTCCGGTGGCTTTCGTTGGGCGTGCTACCGACCTCGTGTCGTGGAACGCGAAGAGGAACGCTACGCGCGTCGTGTCTTCCCTCTAGCCTTGCCGTTAATTCTCACAGGGCGAGCGGGGAACGCGGTCGCTCTTGGCGCGCTTTCTCTTTCGCTCGGGAGCGGGCACTTTCCCTGCATTTCACCGATCACAAAGCGGTGATAATGAAGGGACCACGTAAACCAACAGTACAATAAAAGTTTGATGTTTAATATATACACGGTGTTTCACACTCTTTATATGATGTACTGGGCGAATTTCACAGGAGAGTTTCACGGTTTACCGATGAATACCTCCGGAACTTCGCCCCACTCATCATCATTCACCCCGTGGATACGCTGTGATTTTTTTTTGTACAATTATATTATGTACTGGGGGGAAATACCCAGTTGCTCATTGATTTATGAATTAGTGCGTATTGTTCACGTCTGCTTTTGTCACTACTTCTTATGTATCTCCTTCTTGAATTATTTACATGCTACTGCCATGTATATCTACAGCCTTTGTCAAGCCATTCTCACTGCTTTTAGCCCTGGTGACCTTCCAGTGTCTGTGTGGTAAATAAAATTTGAATTCGAACTATGAGTGCATATTATACACTAATATCAGTGTTTAAATGCAAAGCTATGTCTTTTTATTTTCCTGGTCTACTTGTCATCATGCACTTGTTTAGCCTATCAGTGTATATTGAAATGGGTCCAGTAATGTGATCGGCCAAAAACACAGCCCCTGAAACCTGTGCTCTTTGATACAGCTTGAGCAGGAGAGCCAACGGAATGCTGACCTCACACAGCAGCTTGCAGATGCCCAAAAAGCAAACGCTGGAGGCTTTGGTTCATATCCACTGCCACAGTCCACGAAGAAGCAGCCATTTCGCTACCCTGTTGAAGTGGGCCTCCGTGATTCCGATCAAGAAGACCCGGCTGCGTGGTGAGCTTTGCTAGCTTATAGCTCTAATCTCATGCAGGGCACTTTCGTTTTCACATATGTTCTGAAACTTTTATGCCATGCTGAAATTGCATAAATAAGAACTGTTCATTGTAATAAGTTAAACAGTTGCTTGCTTTAGTACTTGACATCCACCGCTTTGTACTTCTTTTTTATTTGGAAAATGTAGATAACATGTGCTCCAGTCAAGTCTTGACATAATGAAGTTGTGCTTGTGATGAAAACTTGTTGTTAAGGTCAGGTTTTTATGTTTGAGTAGTAAAAATAATTTCAATGGTTTGATCAAGCAGCAGAAAAAGAAACGGACAATACACCATCGGAACTGCGTTGTCTGTCTTGCACCTTTAGAGGCGGATTGCTGCTTTTTACATTTCATTAAATTAAATTGTACATCCAAGCAGAAGTTCCCAAAAGTAAATATAACTTGTTCCTTTGTAATGCTAAGAAAAAGATACTGTAAAATCTCGAGTAAGCGCCCCCCTTATGGTGAAAGATAACCCGACAAGATATGCATTGGGGGGGCCCTTGCTTGGTCTCAGATCAAAATTCAAGATGGCTGCAGAAGAGCTGCACATGCTTCAATGAAATGCTTTATTGAATATGCATGCATTCACTGTCATTATTTGTGCTCGTCAAGCGTATAAAAACATTGGCTGAAACAGTGAAAATTGCGGGAGCGCAGCGGGGGATGGGGCGCTTGCTCGGTCATTGGTGCATATTTCAAGTCTCCTGAAAAAGGTATAGGGGCGCTTGCACGGGTAGGGACGCTTGCTCAGGATTTTATGGTAGCTCATTACGTGTTGATTCAGTGCAAAATTAACCGTTGTGACAGACTGAACGCTTTCTGCCAGATGCATCTTCGAGGTGTCTAGGCTTTTTGATAACGATGGCAATTCGAATCTGACACATTCCAGCATTCCCACGCATAGAACACCGTCGCAGTGCCACAATTCTTCGAGGTAATTGTAAGGTGCTCTGTGGGTAATCACAAGTTCATTCAGAACTTCTTAAGGTCGGCAGGAAGTTGTACATAAGGTGTATAAAATAAAATGTGGTCAGATAACTTGAAAAACTGACAATGGTCACTTATGCATTCGCCTAAGACGAATGGAGGCGAAAGCCATGTTCTTCTTTTTCTTCTGAGTCTCGATGTATTGATCCTCCCCCCAACCCCTGCGAGAGCTTTCTGCATCTAATGTGGCTTTGCATTGCCTCCAGCATTGGAGCCATTGCAGGCTTTCTGCACCTCATCTGGTTTTGCACTGCCTCTGTGATAGGCCCGCCTTTGACACAGCTACGACGTCATCACATGACGTCGTCACGTGGGACGTCATCACGTGATGACAATTTTTTACATCACTCGTTTGACGTCGACGGTCAATTTGCACATTTGATGAGGCATCTAAGGCTTTCGCCTTAAAATATTTATATATGACTTTGTTGGTAGTGCAAAACATTGTGGCAGTGATTTGATGATGGCGGTGGTGATGGCAGCATTTGAAGAAGGCATAAAGCTTTTCACTAATTAACTGTGCCTATACCAAGGCTTTTCTGCCATACTCAACCACTAACTCTAAGTTAGATTAAAGATGTCTTTCATGATTTTTTTTGAACAGTGGAGCTGTTTAGGCACGCCGTTGGTCCGTGACACGTGAACAGAAATGATCATCTCTTCGTCCTCTTCGCTCTCTTCGTCCTCTTCTTCATCTTCTGCTTTGCTCCCAGAACATGTGCGCTGATTTGTCCAGCGTGCCATGCAATAACTCTGGTGGGCGAGAGAACGAGTAAAGAAAGAGAGAGAAAAAAAGAAAGAGACAGAAAGAAAGATAAACATAAAGATTCTTGGCGAGGCGGGATTCAAACCCACATACCCACAATCCGAAGGCGAGCGTCATAACCACTCGGCTATCCAGGCACGCTAGCAGAGCATGGCATAGCCCTGAATAGTATAGTAGAGCAAGGGGGTGGTAAAGGGAGGTGAGGGTGAGGAGTAGTATAGCATAGCATAAACAGAATGAGCAAGAGAGAAATAGCGAGAGAGTAGAAGGTAGAAAGAAAGAGGAAGCAAGCAAGAAATAAAGAGAAAGGGAAGAAAGAGGAAAAAAGAGCAAGAAAGAAATGTATAGAGAGAGAGAAAGAAATCAAGAGAAATAAACAGAGGAAAAAAAAGGCAGAAAAAACTGAGAAAAAGAAAGAAACAGGAAACTAAAGAGTAACAAAGGAAGCCGCCGAGCTCCGCACTTACTTCAGGCTTGACACCACTAGTGCGAAGGTGCCTTAATTTTCTTGTTTTACAATGGTTGGACAGCCTCTTAAAATCATTGCCATTGAGCACAGTTGGAAGGATCACATAGACCTTAATTCGAAGCTGTACGGGCTGTGTGCTTCGGGAGGCATTTCCAAATAGTACATAGCCAAGTACCTGACATATCATTCACTGCCATAGGCTCAGGCTCATTAGGAATGTCTCATTTCTTATTGCAGGACATTGGATGGCATGTCGCAGCTGTTGATGGCCCGAATGCAGCAGGAGATGAAAAGCTTGGAAGAGATGGGTGGGGAAGTCGTCGAAGATCTTCCATCAAGCGATGGGTCCAGGACTCCTCTTGGCCACGACCAGCCACGTAAAGGGGCAGCAAAGGGAGCAGGTGAAGAAGAGGCGATACAGCGTGACAGCAGCCTGCAAGCTGCAATGCGGCTCATTGCCACACTCACTGCACAGCTTAACACTGCCAGGGAAAGGGTGCTGGGCCAGAGGGCAGCGCTGCTCTCCACCTTGGCAAGGCTTAGAGGTAAGCCACAGGTCAGCCGTAACCGCAGCCAGAAACCAGTGGCCTTAATTTCGAGCCAATGAGCAAACAAATTTCGAAAGTGAAAACACTTCTCTATACCCTGTTTCATACATCAGGTGCAACGCTATGGAGGTTAGTGACACTTCTTGCAGTAGATGCACTTGCATCAAGAAATAATTCAATCATTTTACCACCCATAATGTTGATGTCTTTTTCAGGCGGAGTAATAAATGAATATGCTTTGTGCCTGAGAAATGAAAAAACCCCGTTATTTATATGGTTGTCAATAGGTTGCTCTGGATCGCTTAGTGTCTCTGCTTTTGTTTCTTGGCATTTCACTTGCAGACATCACGACACCTCATGAGCACGCTTGTGCGAGGCACGAGCGTTCACATTGACGAAAGCCCAGCGCAAGACTCATGGACTTGCAGATTTCGCTGACCGAACTTTTTGCATAGCTTCCACAACATTGCACCGTATCTATGTAATGAAGTATAGCGCATATAGCTAATACGATGAATGTGTGGGGCCACACACACATGTATTTGTTATAATTTATGTGACTGTTCCCTTCAGTACAGGTAGTTTCATGTTAGTGTTCTAGCCATTAATGCAACATTTGCATTGGGAAAGAAGGTGGCAGAAAATACTACCACAACAAGCAAAGCAACAGAAAAGGTAAAGGAATGAAAAGAACCATGCCAGCGAATGGGTGCAATGGGCACAGCCCCAGTGTCTGTGCGAAAAACGGAAGCTGTGCTGCTGTTTTCATTTCTTACTGTTACGGTGGTATTACAAGTTAAAAGACCTTCGTTGTGCACCTGTTGATATTTGCAGAAGGGCATATTTGTAGCTATAAATGCAAACATAAAGACAAAAAACATGAAGAGAATACAGTGGAACTTCGATTATATGTCCCCCGATCATGCGACGAACCGCTTTTTACGACACATTGGCTTGGTTCCGGCAAAACCACCATAGAAATAATGTATTAAAAACCTCGATTGTATGACTCAATTTTAAGCCGGCCTTGCCTCGTATGATGCCTTCCTTGGACTGTCCGAGAAAAAAAAAGAAGCCCTAGGACAATGCAGGCTGGCATGCAAGCACACTGTGGCGGGATGAAAAAACTCGGGAAACTGAGGAACCGAGTGGCTCCGTGCTGCCACCACAAGGCCTCTTCAATTTTTCGACTCGTGGGCTGCCATAGCTAGCCAGAGCCGGCTGGAGCGCATTCGGTTTTGTCGCATTGCACTGCTCACCGCTCTGTGCACTTTTCGTGCGGTCGTTTTTTGTCTTTTTTTTCTGGCTGGGTGGTTCTGGAGTGACCGTTGTGAGCAGATAACATGGCACATAATTTCTAGTATGCGATAACTATCACTAGATTTCGCGTCATTGCACTGGACATGTTGAACGGCGATTCTTAAGGTTGTCCACGTTAATAGTGCGACAGCCGCGGGAGCCGGAACTAGCTGCTGCCTAGCTACCAGAGGGCTGGGACGCTATTGTCGTGGCTGGGCAAACTTGCAGAATAAATTAGAGATCTTTTTAAAAGGTGAGAATAAAGATTCGTTAACACCTCCAATAAAATGCTTGATTGCCATTTTTTCAAATAATTTAATCGACCTTCCTTGGAGCAGCACAGGTTCGTGCCGCGGACTTTCCCAGGCAGTATTTACCCACTTTTGTTAGGCAGCAATGACCATCACTGCCTGTATTCTTAGTTTTTCGATTACACGACAATATTGCGTGGTCCCCTGAAAGTTGTATTAATTGGGGTTCCACTGTATGTGGGCGTTAACTTGCTGTAAGTATGCACACTAATGGAAGCTAGTGTTGTTCATGTTCCTTACCTTTGTGTTGATCCTTTTAGGCAGTATGTCTTCAATTCCACTCCTTGACACTAACACTATGCAGCAGAAGGACAAACCTAGCTAGCTGGTGCCCTTTGAGAGAGCGTGCACTTAAGGGCCAGCTCTT
This sequence comes from Rhipicephalus sanguineus, assembly GCF_013339695.2. Lineage (NCBI taxonomy): Eukaryota > Metazoa > Arthropoda > Arachnida > Ixodida > Ixodidae > Rhipicephalus > Rhipicephalus sanguineus. Next base: position 38,059,937 of record NC_051180.1, on the reverse strand, counting down.
GGGCTGGTAGACATCCATAGTTCCAATAGCTGTGACAGTGATCTTAATGCTAATGGTGACACCTCATCAGTCGGGTCACTGACTTTGCACAAAACAGAATAGAAGTTGTTGCAAGTGAACGCACGCATAGAGTTCAGAGTGCCGTCACAATCAACAGTGCCAAATACAGCAGCGCTATGCACTGCAGGCGCACCACTAAATGAAAAAACAATCCTGTGCTCCTGTCTGGGCCTTTCGGTATCCCCAGCGTTGGTCATGACATCACCAGGTGAATCTGGTCATGTCAGCAGCAGAAAGAACCTGTTTGTCTGCCTGCAGGTACACGTGCTTCCTGCTTATCCTCCTCGCACAGCGAGGAGGAACAGTTGGCCAGGAGGAGAGACGACCCAACGAATGGTGCATAGCAAAGGAAAGAGCTAAATGAGTGAGGGCTGTATTTAGATCATCAAACGCATGTAACTCTGCTATTACGGCACCACTTCAAACAATTCTCGTGGCCACATGTTCGTTGTAGACTTATGCACAACTGCAACAACACAACTAAATTTCGACCTCTGGGTGTATTTGGGGCCTTTAAACGATTGGTCATAGTTGCTCTGAACACACTGTGTCACATAATCATAACAGCATTTAATTGTTGCACCTGTAAACTTTAGCTTCATGCTATATTCGTCACCACTTTATAATGTTAATGGAGGTAATTTCAGTGGTTTTCACACTGTTTTCATTGTTTTCCCATTTGTGCATCAGATAGCCAGCCCAAGAGGCCAGGCGAACGCCCCAGTCGGCCGGCACTAAGCGGAACAAGGCCCTCGGATGAAAGCTTTCGTGTCTACTTTACGCAGCAGCTTTCCGCAAGCGGCCTCAACACAGAACTGTCCCAAGGCACGTTACCAGAAGAGGAGCTCGAGAGGGTGTGTCCCATCTGCGAGGTCCTCTTCCCACGACGCGTCTCTCAGGATGACTTCGAAAGTCACGTCCTGGAGCACCTTTCGGGTCATCCACTGGTGCTCGATCCAGCACAGTAAACCCTAGGGAAAGGAGAGGTGGTGTTGTTATCAGTCCATAGAAATTGTTGGCGCTTCTATGTTGTCTGCTGTGTGCTGATTGAGCACGCAGGTAAGCTTATGGCACACCGGTTCAGCCAGTCAGAAAACACTATTAATTTATCTGGCTGGTGTTGAACTATGTGCATAGAACCACCAAACATATAGATGTTTCAAGAATAACTTGATTTGGGTGCATCAATTCGTTTTGACGGCACTCGTATAAGATCACTAAAAATGAAAATGTAAAGAACACGTAAGCATGACCGGCATTTAACTTCAGTGCCAGTGCTTCCGCATGTGTTCTTTTTGTCCTTGTCCTTAACGCTGTTATGTAGACACTATAAGGGTTGATTGAAGTTACTGTCAGTCCCATGAACGATATGTGTGACTTGTTGCACTAATTCAGTGCCACCCACCTTTGGAGATGCGAAATCCTTGTGTATTTTAGTGGTAACAAATTATTTGCTGTCAAGGAAGGCTCTCTTGCAGTATTTGAATACAATGATTGCAGCTTAGCTCGATGTAAAGCTTCCTTGCAATGGACGCTCGTGCACAAAAACTCCGTGCACACAAGTCCCTATAACAGTCGGCACAATACAAGCTGTATATTTAGTGAGTCATTTCACATCTTTGGATGCCCTTTTAGAACATCTACTAGCCATGACAGGGTGGCATTAGCCACAGTGTGAGTTTGACAGGGTAAAGGGCTATGCAACGATTGCTGGGTCGCACTTGAAAGTGAACACAATTTTTCATTTTTTGCAGCCGACACTGAAATAAATTCAGCGGTGCAAATGCAATGCACTTGAAATTTTAGCATCTTATGATGGTGTGTGGTGAAAATTCTTGCATTTACTAGAGAGATAGCGAAGTGACACATACTGCTCATATCTACTTTGTTACATCCTACATTGTTTGCTCTCCACTGTTACCTAATACTGTGTAGGTATTTCCGGCATTATCATGGTTTCATTCATTGCCGACTTTGCATATTGACCAAATAGGCTATTGTTTAGATGGGTTTACATTTTGCCTTGCACACTTTGGAATGTGAGTGTGGGCATGATATGATCGCATTTGATATGATTGTTCATAAAATTGACCATCTCTAACTTTTCTGGTAAATCCAGAACACTGCCTGTGCATGTTGTCCATGTAGAGAGAGATTTGGCTTTAATGCAGCCAACAGATCATGCCCACTTTTATAGTTGCGCATAGAACATTTATAGTTGCGTTGAGTTTTACCACTGATGCTCCATACCCTGCTTGAATAAAGTTATATCAAGAAATGTAAGTTAGCTCTACACTAAGTGTTACTGAATTTCCCTGTTAACTGTCAACAGATTACACTGCTATGATGCTTGAGATGAAGCTGCCTGTCTAGAGAGGGTACTACTGCATTTCCTCTTTAAAGCCACCAGATAGTTGAACAACACTCTGAAAATGAAACCTATGGTTTGTAAATCGAGATGCGACAGTAAAGTTTGTGAATTGTTCCAAAAGCAAGAAAAGTATGTCATGTACCATACTCACGAATGGAAACAGTACAATTTAGGGCTAAGTAACAGACATACTTTCGTTTCCACCGTCTTCAGTTCGTGTCATATCGGCCTAATTTCAACTCAAACGCGTTGATCACAGCCAATATTATCTTTAGAGACTGGATTCATCGCAACGTAAGGTGGTTATCTCAAGCAATTGCGCTTACCAGTCGTTATACTAAAAAATTTGATGTCGCCTTTGAATCCGTGAGTACTGTACATGATAACATTTACTTATTAATTGGGCCAGGAAATAGATGCGCCAAAAACTGTGCGTTACTGTGAATGCATTACTGAAGAAAAATTAAAAATATTGGTGTGCCAAGAAACAAATCTATTCCTACATTTTGTTAAATTTCTGGTCATTGGCTACGTAGCTTGTTTGCTGGCGCTTTTGTGAACTACTTCTGTGAAATGTGCTGGTTGTGTCGATTGGTACTAATCAACATGATGGTTTGATCATCATGGAAACGATGGTCAGGCAAGCATGATGGATTTCTTAACAGCTCACTTTTGACATTTGATCTTCCTCAGGCTAATTTGCCATCACAAATTTAAGTTCATCACAGAGTGGTAACAGTCAGAAGCTGTTCTCGTATCTCACAGAAACAAGATCTTGCTTTTAAAATACCGCTGTAATTAGCACAACACAAATTCCTCAACATAGTTTAAAGGGGCCCTGCAACCATTGAATGGCTCCATTAAGGGAGCTTATTGCCTCACGAATCGACCGCCGCAAAAATTTTTAGAATCCATCAAGTATGAGTGGAGTTACAGGACTTTGTTGCATGCTTCGATTTCCTTCTCTCTCCTCTCGTCCCGACAAGTGCGCTGGAAGCTAAGCAGGGAGAGATGGCACGGGGGAAAGAAGTTACGTCACGCGCGCGGCATGACCTTGAGCGCTTTTTCTTTTTTCTTCGAATGCGCGGCTTATTTTCAGCGGCACATGGCAGCCTCGGTAACCGCTGTGCAGCTCGCAATGCTGAAATCAGCCAATGACCGTGAATTTGGGTGTATGGCATGGTCAGTTGAGTATATGGCATCATTTGTAGAAAGAAGAGGGAACGATTTCTGGTCAACTTTGAGAAATAATTGTAAATTCCAGGGGCTGCGTGCTGCACTATAATGTTTGGCTTGCGTGTTCTCAGGAGCGTCAAATACCGATCGGCAGCATTTTCTGACCATGCTGAAAAAGTGTTGCAGGGTCCCTTTAAGTATTCTTTGCATTATTAATGAAGGAAGCGATAAATACACCATCAGCCAAGCCATTTATAGTCTGTGGCACCCATCATTTCCATGATCGTTGGATACTCTCGGTATTATCGGTATTAAACTCTTGTAGGTGAGGAGTGTGCATTGCACATTGACAATTTTTGATATGCTGGTCTGGACACTTTGGTGAACAAATGCGTGCGATAAATATTAAAATACCTGGGTTCAATGCCAAATGGTTCCTTTTTTTATTTATTGTTCTGGTGCTGGAATGTCAAGAGTGCAGGCACTGTTGTACTGTCCAAAACCATTGTAAATTGCTTTACTTACAGCCTGCAAGCTGCCATTGCAACCATCATTAATTCTTTTTGCATTTGTGGCGGGTACTTTCACCTTTTGAACCCTTGATCCCCCAAGCTTTACCCATCCTGGCAGCTTGTACTAGTATCACCCAGGCGCGATTTTCTCCAGGTAACACTTCTTTACCTGCTTTCAGAAAATCAGTCAGATCTGCCAAAGAACTTCAGCACATCTATTCGGTGACTGCGCATATTTTTTTAATAGTTCGCATTCTTTTCATAATATAATGAACTCTGGCATTTGGATTAAATACTGAATCTCAGCTTCCTTGCATAACATTGTGGGTAGTTATGAAATATTGCAATACAAATTTAAGTGCGATCTTGCAAAATTATGGAAATTTTCACGAGCCCAAGTGTTAAGCCACATTACTTTGGCTTTTTCTATGGGGTATTGTGTATCGCACCATTTATTTGAGGACAACATATCAAATGAGCATGGGAGGGGACTTTCCTGCAAGCTGTGTTCACATGTTCACTAAGTGTGTATTTTTTTACCACTACATATTTTCTTTTTCTTCTTTTTTAGAACTATGGCATGCTCACCATTCTTAGCATTTTGTGACAACCCAAACATTTATGGGTCTTTGTATTAGGCTAAAGACAGAGTTTTAGTGAAAGTTTTATGTTGTGCGCCGATATTAATTGTGCATTTAACGCAAACACGTTAAAGCCTAACACAGTAAAGTTGTTAACCTACAATTTCAGTACCTCTGCCTAATGTTCATATGGACAACAATTTACATTGTAGGACTGGTTGCGCACTTTATTAATATCTTTGAATAGTTAACGCCATCTGAGAAGGTGCTTTGTCAGATGTTTTCATAGAAACTTGAACTTTCTCGTTCTTTTTGCCTTTTCCGTTTCCTTGGAATGGTTGCGATGGCTGTCATGAGAGTATGGAGAGATGAAATTGCTGTTAATATCTGCAATAAAGAATGTCTAAACAAGCTTCCCAGTGCACGCTTTGAGTCAAGTATGTTTCACAAACGTGCAGTGTTCACACGGATTCAACTGACTACTTCACATAGATCAGGTTTGTCTTAACTTAGAGAAGCACCAAATGCTAATCTGAACATAATGCAAACACTGCTTTACAGTAACATTGGTAAAAGGAACCATGCTAATTACAGCACAACAGATGACTGTGTTGTTTCCTATGTGTACGTAGTGTAATTAGTACAAACAATTGATCACCAACTAGCCTGCTAGCAAGCATTATTGAAGTAAAATGGGAATGGCAAGTAGCAATTGCAAAACTAGCTGTGGTATTTCGATTGTTAGCTTGGATTATGTATTGATTTTGCCTGTGCAAACCTATGTGCAGACCCTCAATTTCTAGGCTGCAAATTTTTTTTAAAGACTGCACTATGTATTTGCACAAACATCAGGACAGACCACAGTTGTAGAAGCATTGGTGACATATTAGCAATGCAACTCTTACATGCAATACATTCAGTCCACAAACTTTTCTTTCTCTGTATCACAGTTTTATTGCGATCTGCAGATTCGGCAGTACAACTGTCACTTTTTTTTACGTCATTTACACAACCCAGCCATCGCTAACTGGCTAAGCCTCCTTACAGTAATGATAATAAAAGCTAACGTTAATGCTGTTTTGTGTATACAAATCTTGAAGGAGAGAAAAATGGAGTAAGTACAATTTTTACAATTTTTCCCGCAAAGAGAAATCGTGGGAACGAAAGCGGGAACTTGTCTCGATGCAGCTGTTGGCGTTAAAACACTGCCCCTTACAAAGGCAGCTCGTGTCACAAACAAACGAAGCTCCACCAAGGACATTCCAAATAAACGTGGCATAGAAAGGAAGAAAAATTGGACAGGACAGGTCATGACAGCACTGTGTATTGTACAAGGAGAACCCCTACAGCATACATTGTGCGTATAACGTAAGACATCAACCGACATGCTTTCCTACTACAACAGCACTTTGATGCCCACTAAGAAAACTTGGAATCCTCAGCATTCCTGAAAAGAGCACAGACCTACAGCCCTACAAATGCTTGCCAAGCTTGTTGGAAGGTTGGCAAAAGAGAAAAAGAGGAAGCAAGTGTAAATCAAGCACTGCAAGTGGTTGCGCACATTACTTGGAAATACAACATAGCCACCCTTTTTTTTTTTCTTCTACAACCACAAAAGAAAAACGTTCTTGGCAGCAGAAGCAGCACACCCTCTCAAACAGGCACAGCACATGGCTATCCCACAGCAGCTTCAAAAGCAAGAGCAGTGGGCGTCTTTATTCTGTCCACAGCCCAAATACTGCCAAGCAGTCTTGATGGGTGCCAGGAAGATGAAAGCTCCGCAGAGATAAGCCATTAGGAGACGACACAGGATTGCTTCTCGGTCACGTTGCCGTCGGCCCTGTCAATCTGCTGTATCATGGTGCTGAAGATCTCAAACACACTCTGCAAAAGAAATGCCCAGGAACACTTGGACATGCATGCTTACAAGGGCATACTAAGACATTTGCAATCACCGCTACTATGCACTGTATCGTACCATGGCGTTGGCCAAATTGTACGCACTCAAATACGATGATGTCACTACCAACGCAGAAATATAACTTTTATACTATTTTAGATGTTGATAATGGCAACACATTTACACTATTCGATAATTCACACATCTGTATTATTTATGTCTGACCGTATACCGTAAAATACTGATCAAGTGCCCCCCCTCGACGTGGGGATAATGTAGGTAAGGTTGGGGAGGGGGCTTTTGCTCGGAACTGCCCAAAAATTCAAGATGGCGGCCAAAAAGTTTTACCCCTCCCCTACCCCCCACAAAAAAAAAGTTTACTGCGCTGGAACTAAAAAAGCTGTATTAAAGGGAATTCGTTTTAATCACTTTCGGAGCCGTCAAATTAGTATTTGTAGTCAAATACGAAAAATAGGCCTAAACTCTAAGAACTATGACTCGCCTTTTATACATGCGAGAGTCGCATATGTAGCACTCTCTTCAGAGAGACAGGCTGACTCTCTCTAGGAGAGTCGTGGGACGCACAACTTTCCAAAAGAGAGTCAGTGCACGACTCCTAAAGAAAGTCAACGTGCCTCTCTAAAGAGAGTGCTGCACATGTGACTCTCACATGTATAAAAGTAGAGTCAAAGGAAACCTTTTCTTCTGAGAGTGTAAACACACTCTTCGCAAGCCTTCACGAAGTTCTGGTGCCACGGCCCTGATGTAAGAGGTAGCAAAGGAGCATTTCGAAACTGTTGCAGGGTCCGGAACACAGAGTGTCTGTACCGCAATCTGCTACTGAGCGAAAAGTGATTCTGTTGCATTGAAATGCGCTATGTCGTGTGGAGCCTATCGTCCCTCGCTAGTTGCATACAACACGTTGCCTACACGGTTCACGCAGTGGCTTCAGAGCTGTTTGCTGTACCGTATGCGCGCGTTTGCGGAGGCAGTGTCTTTCGTAGCGCTCTACTCCAGACCGCGCACGGATGCGGCGAGTAGCTTGCTCGGTCAACGCGGCGGCGACGAACTTCCTGCTAGGGAAAAGCACTCCACGTCTCCGCGATACTCTAGCGGTCCTGCACAAGAAGGCAGCAGTGCATGGAGGCATACGGAGTCTGTGTCGTCGCGGCATGCTTATAACGGCGCTACACTTGCTGCACCGTGCACATTTCTAGTAATAGTTGTGTCAGTGCAGCGAGGTTTCTCTGTGTCCGCGCTGCGCATTTGAAAGCAGTCCAGCACGATGCGACAACGAACAGTGACTTGCCTGTTAAAAGCGTGCAGTGTGCTTAGAATAGAGCCACTCGGGCGGCCACGCAGATAGCTGAAGATGCTTATTGTGAGAGAGTAGTCCGCGATAAGTCATACTGGCGCGCTCGTCGGTGACCACCATCGCATTTTCATTTTTTTCTGACACTTATCCTTAATGGCATCGCCGCAATCGTGCAGAATTTGGAATCACTGAGCAGACCCTGAAGTAGCAGAAAAGAGACCTGTTGGGGCATACTGTGACATCGGCGAGATGAGAAACGTACCTAGTCAACGAACTTTTATGGAAAAAAAAAAGGTTGTCATAGTACCTGCAGGCATAGAATGAGTCGGCAAAACGTGGGGTGGGGGTCCTTGATTGGTTAGTGAACGAAAACTCGAATTTCTCAGATTATGAGAGGGGGCGCTTGCGTGGGTGGGGATGTTTGATCAGTATTTTACAGTAACACCTAATAAAATTACCATTTCATTGCCTCCTAGCAAATGGCTAAAAGATGCAATTAGTATTAAGGATGTGCAAACATAAAATTTCTAACTTCGAAGCGAATTCAAATAATGAAAATTAAATGCGAATCAAATATTTTCAAATGTTTTTGAATGCAAATAGTACAACTAGTACTGACTTTTGCAAAAAAATATTCCCACCAACCAGAGATAAAAGAAGTAAGTTTGTTGTACAGCAAATCATGTAGAGGAAAATTGTGCATGCACAACACTATTGCTTCAAAATATCAAATAAGCAGTTATCGAATGTCGTGAAGGAAGGAAAGCTGCTTGGTGTGTTCGTGGAGTAGCGACACCGCTGAGCATGTCACTATTCCTATAGACAACAAAAACAGCCGTTCACTTAACACACTAGTAATGTGTTAACTTCGTCGTCGCAGTTTAATAATCTAAGTGTGCTTTCTCAACTGGGAGAAGCAATGCCAAATGATCAGCTCAATGTTCATTGCAAGTGCTTCGCTACAGAATAACTCAGAAGAGTGCTGGATTTCCTTATTTTTAGGCACTTCTTAATTTTGCAATGGCTGCACACTTGTTTTGCTGCTTTTGTTCAGTACAATTTCGCCACTTCTTGGCAATAACATGCTCGACTTCATACACAATGCCCTGTTCCTGCCACTACACTAGAGCACCAGAACAGCATTTTCAAAAGTGCACTAAGGGAAAGAATGTGGCAACTGAAAGCAATTTCTCTATTTGTGCATCAATGTTTGCGAAATTTAGCACAGGTATGTAATTCTTCGTGCTGATTTCTAATTACTAGTTGTGCAAGTTTGGCGGCGTAAGAATACTTCGAATAGTAAAAGTGTCTTGCAAATTGAAGAGAATACTGACTTGTTCGAACTGAACATTCGAAGTTTCGAATATTCGCACACCCCTAGTATGATGCTTCTACACCAGTTGAGAACTTCCACACTTACATTCTAGATGATTCCCTCCCAACCAGTGGTCCAGTACACCATAGCTACATAATTTCTACACATTAAACATGCAAGGAGGGCTACCCAAACAATGGTGATACATCAAGCAGTTTCTTTAATTTTATCCAAAGCTGTGCAATTAATCACTTAACTTTAAGCTCACCAGGAAATAAATTCCAACCTACTTGGTAACCATTCAAGTCACAGAGACTCAATAAGAAGTGTTTCCTACTGAAATACACTGTGCCAGGCCATGTTTTGTGTTCAAGCAGGTAACCCTACGAAGTGGCTCCCAAAACTATACAACATGCAGTTACCGTATATACTTGTGTAAGGGCTGCACCCCTACTTTGGAATGGTAATTTCGAAAAAAAAAAATTTTCGAAATGTCCCGCCAGAAAGGTGTAGTTAGTTAAATTGCAGCTAGATGACAGCGCCGTTATTGCTTTGTGTGCCGCATCGTTGGCATCGTGTGGGTAGCTTGGCAGTGTTTCTTCAGATCGGTGTTGTCGGTGTCACTTCATCTGTAGTAGTGAGCCCTGTTTGAGCCAGCACAGATGAGGGAAAGTGGGCCGGCATTTGAGATCGTTCACTGCAGCACTTAAACTGCAAGTGATTGAATATGCCGAGGAGCACGGCAAGCGGGAAGCTGGACGCAAATATGACGTCGATGAGAAGCGCGTGCGTTACTGGATCAAACAGAAAGATGCCTTCACCGCTACCAACAGGAGCCGAAAGGCGTTTCGTGGAAAGAAGTGCAAATACCCGGAACTCGAAGGCGAACTTGTCAAATATGTCATCGACACTCGAAGGGACGGCTACGCCGTGTCAACTGACATGATACGCGTGAAAGCCCTGGCCATCGCTCACCACATGGAAATACCTCAGGGACAATTCAAGGCATGTCGGGGATGGGCTATGCTGTTTATGAACCGTAACCAGCTCTTCATTCGCCGCCGAACGACGCTTTGTCAAAAGCTTCCAAGCGAGTACGAAAGCCACGTGATTATTTTGAGTACGTGGCGTGCTGTGTCATTTGAAACAGTCGCAAAAAGCTCCAAGGTAAATGGAATTTCAAACTGCATGAACGGCACTGTGGATGATCGTCTCTCGGAGGACGCCGAGCCGAGGTCTTCCAAGAACGAGGACAGCGATAGTGAAACGGAATAGTAATAAAAACATTCCTGGCATGTCATTTGCAACTCTCTTGCACTCTGCTACTGTTGTGGAAACAGTACAGACCTTTGGTGAGCTGTCATCGGCCTGATTCATGTAAGGGCTGCACAAAGCTAAAATTTCGAAAAAAAAAAAAGTGCGTTCAAAAAAGAAAGTTGAAAAAAGAGTATACAGGGTATGCTTATCAACACTCAATAACTGTAATCAATAAATTAAAAATCTTGACAGACATCCAGCCTTGCTACACGTATTATATAGATATGTAGTGATAGGCAGTGTTTGTCAGTGGCAGTGTTGGGAGCTTAAAGGGACATTAAAAAGAAAAACGATTTTTCTCATGTTAGTAAATTACTCCTCCACAATTCCAAAATTGCCACGCTTGCCGTGACAACACGCTTGGCAAGCGAGAAAATGCAGATGGCGATGCCACCTTGAGGTTCATGCACAAAACACCATGACGTCATAGATTTTGACGGTGTCTACTAAGTCCAACGTAGTTCCTAATCAGTAAAAATGAAGTACACTGTCCTCCGAGAGGGCCAAAGACCTGTCATACCAAGTTTGAGAAAATTTTCTTGAGCCAATGTCGCCAAAATACGAATACCGTAAAAACCGGAATATAGGTCAAATTTTTTTTTCGATAAACAGCCATGAAAAGTCGACCCCCGTCTTATATGCCGGTCAGTGGCAGAAAACTTCGGAAGTCTGGCCACTATGGGCAACGGAAGTGAAAGGGACACCAAAGGCAAATAACAATTTATGTCAGAGTGAAAGCTCAATGTATGACAACGTCTAAAACAGCAATATTATCAACAGCCGAGCCCTACTTACCGAGAAATTAAGCTAAATGTATCACACGATGAACGCCATGAGCGGCACATTTTCAAAATGATCCCGATGACGTATCAGAGTGTGCCTACAATAAATCACTAGTAATCAAACTAGCAGCAATAAAAAAAGAGCCTTCCGTGCATCAAGAGACGTAATAAAATGCTGTTTGTTCGTTTCTGTTTGATTCATGGAAAAAAGAACTTCTTTGGCGTTGCCACGGGGAACGGCGCGCGTGGTTCAAAGGTTCCGTTTTCGCCAAACTGCGCTTCGCCCGGCACCTTGCTTCGCTCACGCGGTCGCGTCTCAGTGGTAGTTTCGGTATCGCGTACTGCCGCGCGTGTTTTCTGCGCTCGTGAAAGTCGCTCTGACAAAAAGTTCGACAAAATGCCGCATGCATGTGATGTTGCCGGATGCCCGAATGGTGCACGCCGCCAGTGCACGCCGCCGCGCAGTAAAGGTGGGCAACGTTGGGCACGGCAGCAGTGAGTGTGAAAGACTGATTTCAGGCGGATGATTTGAAGTGCGCTAACGCGATGCGGACCACTAAAACGTGATTTTATTTCAAAATAAGCACTTTCTTGGCATAAAAGTAGCACAACGAGGTTTCTGGACCACTATTTCAACAATCAACGTCGACTTAATATTTGCCTTTAATGTCCCTTGAACCGCCTCCATTGCCATCGCAATAATAGGCATCACTTTGTTTACTATTAAGTCAACTGCCGATTTTTCGGACGCCCGATTTTCCGGACATGCTCGAAAATTCTGACGCTGTCGCGGCACCGTCAGCAGCCCCATAGACGTCAATGCATTAGAACGTCCGAAATTTCGGACGCTGAAACTCTTCCGCGTCCGATTTTTCGGACTTTCTGCCCAAATTGCAGGTCCGAAAGCCATTATTTGAAGCCCCCACCTCAGCCGCGTCTATCATTCTTTAGGTTCGAACCAGCGCTTTCGCGATTCGATCTGTTTGCGACAGTAGCAGAGGCCGAAAGTCAGCTTTGCCGCAATGCCAAAGTGTTGTGGGGTGAAGCAGACCAGAAATTCAAAGGGGCCGCTATCACGGCGCCGTGCGGCGATGTCTTTACGCATAAGCAGCGGAAATGCACGGAGGCGTGATGGCGGCAGCTGGCAAACGCGCCAGTACGGCTTAATCGCCGACAACACTTACGATAAGCATCTTAAGTTAACTGCCCGGTCGTGCATGTGGCCTAGCGCAGTTGTATGCATACTGCACGCATTTAATAGGTGAGAACCCCAACGCGCCGCGCCGCCATTCATGCTGCCTCTTTGTGCAAGACCGCTAAGTGCGCCGCACGGACGCGTTGCCTTCACGGACGAAACCAGCTCGCCATTGGTGCGCCCGTGTGCGGTCAGGAACAAAGTGCGCACCACCAACACTTTCATGATAAATGCGAGCGTATGATACAGCAACAGTACAGTGACGACGTCAGCTTAGTTGGCGATGTGCTGCACACAACTAGAAACGATCGGCTTCGCCCGGCAGCAAATGCTGCGTATCGTCGGAGATTCGGCGATGTGTGCATGCATCGTTTACGTGCGCACACGCATAGGGGAAAGCCGGACCAGTCGTCCGCTCTCCCGCCACAGTCTTTGTGTTCCGCGTCATCGTTTCCAAACGCTCCATGCGGGAGAGCCGTAATCTATCCCGCGCTTTGCTGTTATCAGCGGCGCTCATCACGAGAAGCAAACTTGCAAGTGGCGGTTGGCACGCAGTTAAGCGCGGTTCGCGACAGGTACCGAATGTATGTGCGAGAGCCTGGGCGCGCACCAAAATGCCTGATAATTGTGCCTGATAAGGCATTAAAGCTTCTTCGGATGTGGCTGTGGTGATTTGACCGCTTTAGTGGAATAAAGAAAGCATGAATTCGTTTTTTCGGACTGCCCGATTTTTCGGACGATTTTGCGGTCCCTAGGGAGTCCGAAACATCGGACGTTGACTGTATACCAGCTTTGTGCCGTGGGCGGCCTCATTTTCTATTTTTGTTGTTGCCTTGTGAATATCTCGGCTCTGAGCTGCTTTTTTTTTCTTGCTCTCGACTGGTAGCCAACGACAGTTGACCAGAGCATTAAGGGAAAACAGCGATCGAGTTCGCCAATGCAAGAAGAAATCTGGTGTGAAGTGCGTGAAAGATGTGTTGGGATGCTAGCGCACGTGAATTTGAGCGGGAGCTGTGAGACACAAACAATAACTGAAAGTTTATCTTTGCACGGGTGTTCTTGCTGCTCCAATCTCGTGGGATACTCTTTCTTTGTTGCTTCCTGCAATGCCGGCAGCTCTGGTTACAGCGGCAGGGCAGGTAAGGCAAGCATGTATGGCTATGATCAGCGGACAGATCGAGTGCATCACAGAACCATCCCCAACTGAGGGACGTTGAAGGATCGCATGACAACATGCAGCAACCAGAAGGAAACATTGTTTTGATGCTAGACCGCAGTGTATCTAGAGCTGGAGGCGAAGGTTGCAGTTTATCTGGGAGCTGCGCTCGCATCACGATTGCCACCGGTGACCTCAGAGTGCACCCAAATTAAAGCTCTCAAGATGGTTTGACAATTTACGAAGATAATACTTGAGCCCCTCTTTTGGCTTTCTGCCATGTGGAACTTGCGTGTAAACAAATAGATAAATAAATGGCATTTTCACTGTGCACCATTTGAAATTGCATTTCTTTCACGGTAAAAGCAGCTTCTACTACTTTGGCTGTTCCGTGTACTTGTTTTTCTTTTGACTTCCAATAGCTCAAATTTGGGGGGTCGACCTATATTCTGGTTTTACGGTAATACACTTTGAAATCTGTGATGTCATGCTCGGAGAATTCGGCGCGAAATTTAATAATGAAACTTTGAACTTTATTTTCTCCTCTGTTAATAAACCTACGATGGTGAAATTAAAGACATTAGAGTTCTGAGAGTACAATTTATCAATATACAGTAGAACCCCGCTGATACGTTTTTGAAGGGACCGTAGGAAATAAACGTAAGAGACGGGAAACGTAAGAGCCGAAAAACAGGAAAAACGGCAAAATATTTAGTGGTACAGAATTTTATTTCAATTCTTACGAGCAGCACGAAAATTGGCGCGCTCAGCCGCGATCTAGTCGATGGATAGAAACGCGGAGCTTAGGACGGCCTTATCCACAGAAATGTTATCAACGTATGTGATTTTTTTAACACCAACAGCTGTAGGCATGAAAGAACTAAGCACACGCAATCACGACCGGCGCGGCGAGTCCGACCGCGAACCGCACGCACGACCATGCGAGCTCCAACCAGCTCGAACTCCTCCCGTTCTCCGATAAATAACGATGATGATGAGTCTACGCCAACGCGATGGCAGAAGTGAATGCCAATCTCGAAGGCCTTGCTTTCGCAAGCAATTACGTCATACACGCCATGTTTGTGCAATGCAAATCTCAGAGGCTATGCTTTTGTCAATGGTAAATGCCAATCTCGAAGGCCTTGCTTTCGCGAGCAGTTACGTCATAGACGCCATCTTTGCAATTTGAATCTCGAAGGCCATGCTTGTTTTGCATCAATTGAAAGATTCTGTTGCTTGCGCCTCTCATGCGGCTAATATTACGGTCAAACGAGGCCAAGCTGCGTGAAAATGCACCATGGCCACTCTCTTTGGTAGTCACTCGGTCGGCTCCGGGCGCACTTCGCGACGTATCATACGGGAACGGTCCGACAGTTACGACGTAACAGCGGGGTTCCCAATACATTGTATCCTATGGGAGCTATGCCGGGACCGGCGGAAAACGACGTAACAGCGGGGTTCTACTGTATATAGATTGTCTCACTTTAGTGTCCCTTTGAAGGCCAACACCAGCGATTTCTCGAGGTCAATGAATCTAAACGAAATTAGCTGGCTAAGTTCCTTTCCACACTTCCGTCATTTATGCCATAATACTGGCTTGAGAGATACACATATTGCTGACAAATTAATTTTATTGATTCCCTCAAATCCCCCACATGGATTTCCACAATTATTAGCAATATCGTGTGTGTGACATCATTTAGGTCAAGGCGACGAAAGTGACGAAAACGAGATGCCACTATGGAGTCTGTTTGTCTGCTGTTGATGGTAGGGCGTGCGATTTCAAGTTCCATGTAGGTAGGCATGCGGTGGGTGGCAAGTGGTGTTGCATTGTGGGCTGCACACGATTCCACTATTCCCCGTATATTTACCGTAAGAGTCACTAAACATTTGCTGCTAACGATTACCCTTCATCTTGATAGTAGAGTGTTTTAGCTAGCAGTGCCGACTTACCGCACAGGAAGTACAGTAGTACCATTCCGGTTAAAGAGCGCACATGCGCGAACTTTACCGTACTGAAACACTTTCTATAACTAGAGCTGTGCGAATAGCAAAATTTGCAGTTTCGCACGTCAGCGCCCCCAAACGCAAGACCAAGCACGCTGCACGCCAATTTAATGTCCTTATATTTATTTTACGTTATTATAAACCGTTATATTTATTTTCCGGAAGTTCGAATACCTCGAATAGTAAAATTTTGGTGTGAATAGAATCGAATAGCAAACACTATTCGAAAAATATTCGAGAGTTCGAATATTTGCACACCCCTACGTATACCAGGTCCACCATGACAGGGTTTATTCGTATACGGTAAGCTGCGCATCGTGAGTAAGGTGGCTTGTACTTGGCTTATATTTAGAGCTGTGCGAATAGCAAAATTTTAGGTGCGAAGCGAATTCGAATATTGAAGTGTGACTGCGAATCGAATTGAATATTTTTCTAATATTTCTCGAATATTTCCAGAATATTTTTCGAATACTTCGAAGCGAAATTGCAGAAAAACTGTTGGAGAGGATTCCTAAGCATATTCTGATGAGATAGCAACATGAAAGTATTTCTTTACGCTAGGTTGAAGCACAACGTAGAGGCAGAATTGTATTTATGCACATGATTTGGTGCAACCAATGTACTTCCTCAGCCTCTCCTCCTCTTTCAACTTCTGTGGAAGCCCAAATGATGTGGCGGACAAGGGTGTGCTCCCCTCAAGTCCGGAGTTCCAAATCTGCCCCGTAAACATCGATATATAATAACATCTGAGGTTTTGGATGCTAAAAAGCTTCGGCGTCTGATTTATCGGACTTCCTACCCAAATTTCAGGTCCAAAACAGCATTATTGAGCCCCCACTTCAGCCACATCTTTCATCTCCATGTTGGAACCAGCGTTTTCTTGAGGTAGTACACTTGTGACTGTAGCGGAGCTTGAAAGGCAGCTTTGCCGCAATACGGGGGTGTGATGAGTTGAAGCCTACTGACAATCTAGGGACCACTTCCAATCGGACGTTCACTGTCTCATAGCCAAGTTCGAACGTAACGGAGCTTGAAAGGTAGCTTTGCCGCAATAAGGGAGTGTAATGAGGTGAAGCATATTGAAAACCTGAAGGGGGAACTTTTAGTCGGACGTTGACTGTATTTGTTTTTGGGAACTTCGAATAGTTTGAATAGTAGTAAAATTCCAGTGCGAATCAAATAGCAAACACTATTAGAAAAATATTCAAAATTTTGAATATTTGCACACCCCTACTTATATTGAATTTCATCGATCCTATTGATGTCATGTTAAACGCTGCTATATTGACCAACTTATGCATTCTTCCCATAACAACATTAAGTTTCAGTTTGTCTGCAAACTTCTTAGCGTTAGCATTATAACCGATCATGGAAGCCACAAACTTGGGTGGCGTGGACAGGTGGCATCATCTGGCGGCGTTATGGGCAACCAGGCAAGCTCATAACGTATATAAGTGTGTTCTACTTCATTGAAGAGGAGTGACGATTCTAGCTGGCCTCCACAGGCATCCGAATCGCAGCTGTCATTGTTGGACAGCTATGAGGAGTTTGTGCACGTGGCAGGGTCAGTCACAGACACGGTACGGCTGGCATGGCGTGGTCACCTTCCCACTGAGCATCTAATACTCTTCCAGGCTTTCGCAGCTTTCATACTCCACGCTTGCGGGACCGGCATGCCTTGCACGATTTCCGGTTTTTACCAGCTTATACGTCACATGAAGACAGCACTGCTCGGCTGGGTTTCGTTGTTGCGCTTTCTTGCTTATTTGAAATTATTTTCCAATTTGCTGAGTATTTCTACTATTGGGCCCGTGACAGGAGCGCCTGAGGAACATACAAGCACCATGACATGCACATGGTAAAAAGATCACCGGAGTTGGCCTTTAAGGTGCAAGTTCAACATGATACGTGTAATGCATACCAGTTCAACTACCAAAAGAACTGCTTGTCCATCTTTTGCAATTATGCGTGCAGGTGTGACTAAACACATATACAGTAAAAGCTCGTTAATTCGGATTTCTAGGGACCGGAAAAAATGTCCGAATTAACCGAATGCCCAAATTATAGAATGGTCAAAATAAACACAATAAATGCAAGTTTTTTCAACATACCGTTACTTTACAAAGTAATCGCAGATGCGTGTCTGTTTTCGAGCAGAAATTCGCGCAGACGCAATTTTTCTGAGCCCTTCAAGGTGATCAGCAGCTCGCATGCCGTCTGCGGTGCCAAAACAAAATTCTTCAAGGATGACGAGGGCCTCCGCCGCTTCCTTCACAGTACGAGGGGGCCTGTGTGGCTCATGGTATGGCTGCTCCTCTTCAGGCTCTTCGTTCTCGGATTCGCCGCCATGCGTCACTTCCTTGACGATTTGCTCATCAGTCAGAGAGCCGGCAGTGGCAATGCCATCATCAATGCCGATATAATTGTCGAGTGTCACTGCATTAGGCATAACACTACCGAAATCCTGCCCGTTGTCGGCACTTCGGCCACTGCGGCACCGCTGGAGTCGGGTACAACAAAGCCACTGTGCCTGGTTAGAAAATCGTTGGCGCAAAACAAGAACGAGGACGTAGAAGTAACACGGAGAAGCGCACACTCGCAACTGATTTCGCAACCTGAAACAGTTGGCAATGGCGTGCGCAGGTGTGTTTTGCCACACATACGCAAGAATGCTAATTGCGCTCAGGAGACTCGTGTCGTATTGTTTGCCGACGTCATGGCACAGGAGCAACTTCATGTCGGGAGAGCCCATTTTTCAGGGCACGCAATATTTCTACTTTGGTGGTGAAGTCCTTGGCCTCGTACTTGGGCCACTTCGCCGGCGTTGCCATCGGCGGAAAGTGCGTTCACACGAGAAGTCAACACAAAAGCACCAGCAACGATCAAGCTAAAGGAGCCGTACTGAATCATTCCTCGATAAAACAGCGTTCAACAATGCAGCACACCAACGGGAACAAAGCAATAAAATGGCACCGCCAAACCCACACGCGAAGAAAAGGCGTTCAACCAGTCTCAAGTCAAGCCAAGTCGATAATTTATGTCCATGGCGATGCTGCGTTTGAGCTTAACTTTTGTTCTGTTCTTTTTTTCGTTTTCGAGCCTCACCAGCGACCCGAAAAATTATCCAATTTGCAGTCAGATCTGTCCGAAATAACGAGCGCCCAGTCTCATAGAGTGATGCGTATATTTACAGGGACCATATGACATGTCCGAATTAACCAATCTTCCGAATTAATGAGTCGAATTAATGAGCTTTTACTGTGTCACCACCTTGTGTAGTACCATGTCGCTAACTACGATGATGCTTTTTTGAGATCATTCACTGTAAATGAGTGAGAAGTACGTGCACTTACCTGATTTTGCTTTGCAGAAGCCTCTAAGAATGCTGCTTTCATGTATTCAGCAGCTTGCCTCCCCTCTTCATAGCTAACAACCCTGTAACACACAAAAAAGGGGGAGGTAGACACATTAGGTAATGCTGATGTGGTCTTCGAAATGAACATGGCACACTGAAGGCATCTGTTCAGTGGACGTGCATTATTGAAAACCTCGCAGCATTTGTTTTGTGCCTAGGAAATGTTTCATTTAAGACAAAATCGCAACTCAAGGGTCCACATACCCCTAGCGCTATGCAGATTGCCCTCCCCCAAGCAGGGAGTGTGATGTTGCACATGCCATAGCTGCCACTCACTGCCCAACACGCAGCGCTTCAGTTTCTTGCTTAAAATGCCAAAGTGTGGTCTGAAAGCAAGCTGACCAAAACATGTGGACATGGTGTTTCAGTTCTGTTCTTCCATAGTTAAAAAAAAACAAAAAACATTGTAATGAACAGCTGTTACTCTGCTAGCACACTAGCTGAAAATTCTGGCCAAAAATATGCCAGTGCTCTACACTGCTACACCAGTCACGTAGGAAGGAGCCAGTGACACCAACATCAAGTCATGTGGTGCAAACCCAGGCAACTGTACACTTGCTGGAAGACAATACTACTACATTCACTACATTCATGTGACCCCCACTACAGCTGAATACACTGCACAGCAACACCTTCTCCAAAACTGATAACACTGGTTCTAACGCACCATGTCCCAGTCGAGGGTAATGACACCTCTGTCTCCCAGGTACGACAAACACTCACCATGAAGCATAAGTTGCACCTGACGTCTTCGCTAACTTTCCTTTTAATCAAAAGCATCTATAAAATAGGTCACTATGCCCTCCAAACTGGCCACAATGTGGTGAGTTAGAACCACTTCGGAGAGTGGTAGTTGTCAGCTGTAGCAGGCCAACTTGCTTACATTGTCATGCGGGCTGCGCGATAATGTTTCTAACAGCAGGCTAACAGAATTCAGCAAGAGAAGCATTCCAGTCAACCAGTGACCTCAAATGGCATAATTTTGTAAATTCAAAGCTACTGCAAGCATAATAAGTGCAGTCAATTTAGTTCGGTTATTCTAAGCCTGGAGGAACTAAAGTTTTTAGATATGATTACGAGGAAACATACTAGTGAAAGATTGATGATGATGATGATGATGATGATAATAATAATAATAATAATAATAATAATAATAATAATAATATAATAATAATAATAATTGTGGTTTTAAGTCTCAAAATGACGATATGATTATGAGGGACGCCGTAATGGAGGGCTCTGGAAATTTCGACCATCTCGTGTTCTTTAAAGTAGTGAGAGATTGAAAACGAGGAAGGTGTTTGCATTTGTCTCTACAAGTGGTGGTAGCGGTGGTGGCAGAGATATGACCACTACTGTGGGTGAAGTCTTGCAGATAAATTGTTTTAAGGGACGCCTCACCAGGTTTGACAATTTTGAGCTGACGAGTGCAATGCATACACTGGGCGTTCACAATCCCACCTGCCAAAATTTGCAAGGCTACGTGCTGCAGGAATGGGTCAAATTTCAAGCTGAACGTTGCTTGCCCTTCTCGCGGGCACGCGCCCAGAGAATGAGGGGACGACGTACACGATGGAATGGCCCTATGCAGATGGTAGTGCTGTGACGTCGGTCCTCTATGCAGACGACTGTGCTCTGATGTCACAAACAGTAGCACGTGACACTGCGATAATTATTTGACATGACATGTGTACACTGTGCAATTTGTTGCTTGAATAGATGAACAAAACTGGAGAGAAATAATGAGGAGACACACAAAGGGAATGTGTGCATTTTTTTCATTTTTTTTCCCCCATGAATTACTGCGAGATGCGGGGCTAATGTGCCTCCGTTTCGCATGTGTTCGTGTCATGGTTAGCGCATCGAGCAGAAGCCAGCCCTGACAAAAAAATTTTTCTGGCGCGTTCGAGCACTCATTAGGCTCATTTATTCTCCCTCGTCTACCTAAATGTTCATGCGGCGCTGGCTCTTGATATCGCTAGTCTCGTGCCTGTACAAATGTCTCAGCTTTCATGCCCGTCCCGCAGAAACAGGCAGTACACCACAGAGAATGCCGACACAACGCCCATGGCCGCTAAATAAAAAAAAAAGGTAGTGGCCACCGCTCGCATGCCCTGGCTGGCTCGGGCACGTCATGCACGTGACCATGCATGCGCATGACACGTTCATGCGTATGAATCATGTGGTCCTCCGCCTCCGCTGCCAAAGAGGGCAAGGAAGGAATTTGACTTGTGAAGGCTACACGGGGCGAGTGGCAAAGGTTTGCAGCTCGCCTCCTCGCATCATGGTTTCACCGCTACAAATTATTTGTTTTTCTCAGCTAGTAATGAATAGATTTGAAAAATTCTTGCGGCATAATTCGGCACACAACAACTTCCAGCGTACAACTAAAATTTGCTATGTGGCCTGGTGAGGGGCCCTTTGAAGAGAAGGAAGATTTTTGGCTTACCTTTCAACCCTCAGGTCTACTTTGTTGCCAACAAGAACAATGGGGACGCTGAAATTGTACACATTTCATATTACCATCATAAACGGGAGGTTAACCCAGACCATCTCAAAACGAAAGGCACAACCACGTTTCTAACAAAAAAGAGCGACACGGAAACAACAAACCACATGCACAAACTTTGCGCTGGCCACTACATTCATATGACCTCTGAACCTGTGAAACCACACGATTTCCAATAACAACATTCTGAATAACTAAGGCATGATAACTCTATCCAGTCGAAGGGAACATGCATACAACTTTGTGCACTGCAGCTTCCACAGTACACCAGGGCAGTGAAGTACAATAGTTTTTGGCTTTGTTTTTGAGTGCTGAGACTGCTACCTCAGCACCTATGTAGTGTTGACTTGCCAACACATTACATTCCCTGAGTGCTGAGTATTGTACAATTCGTACTTTGGATTCGTCTAAAGCCCAGTGTGGCAATTTAACAAGCTTGAGCAGCCTAATGGGTGGAATCAAGTGTCAGCAGCATTAGAGGACAACACCGAGCTCAAACATAAACAAAAAAAGCACTACACACAGATCCCAATAGCAGAAAGATTTTAATGCAAGTCTTAAGTTTAATCATATTTGCGGCCTTGCCCAAAAGATTCAATTAAGACAATCACCTGTCAACAGCTATAAAGTCTCTACATGTTACCAAATTAATATTGAGCCAATGCTTTGAATGTATTAATTTACCAGAAAGCAGTTATGAATATAATTTCAACATGCTTGCCCTCATTAAATTGTTTTGTATCATTAATACTTACTGCTCCTTTGGAGAGTACTATGTAAAAGTGATTCTATAAACCACTACGCACTCATGAACAAGGGCCTACCTTTCGTGTCTATGCATGCACTGTTTGTACGTAAATACTATACTTTTCTCAAAATTGTATGGGACTGAGTACATGTTTTTGTAAGTTTGCTTGTTCACTATTTGCTTAGTCATACTACATTTTGCCCTTATGGATCTACAATGGCTAACGATATTTGAAGGATGCAAACTTACTGGACTTTCCCAGTCATGTCCAGGAGCTTCTCGTATAGTGCCCTGACCACCTCAAAACTACATGAGAGACAGAAAAGTTAGTGCGAGAACAAAGACCATCAAGTTGGCTCTTTTACACCAATTACTGATTTTTACCTTTTCGCAGAATTGATCGAGTAGACCAACACGTAGCCATGGATGTCCATGGAATAAGACTGAGGAAATATGGAGTACTCATCCTGCGAATCAGAAAAAATCAGACATGGGTAATTGCTGGTAGCACTCTTTCTAAACTAAGTTAAGCGTGCTGTCTACTGGAGCTAAAGCTTTGAGCAGAATAGCTGCAGACATCACAGGATACACAGTCCAAGACTAAGGTAATGAAAAAATAACTGTTCAATGTTTGTTTGCACTAGTAAAACCCAACATGATGAGCACTTATCGCAATTCTTCAGACTTGTAGACATTACCGAAAAGAAACAGTAACAGATTACAGTTATTTTAGTCAAATGTAATTGATTGCAGTTACCAATTACTGTCACACGAAAATAATTGTTGGACTACTAGACAGTACTTGATTAATTTTGTATTGCTCTCCTTCCAACGTGACGATTGTGATCCTTGTGTATATTGTTTGAATCAAATATAAATGCAACAAAAAACAGCATTCTATGCTACAAGCTTGTCTTGCAAATAAAGTAACAGTTACATGTAAGTAATTGCAGCAACCATTACCAAGTAAGAAAAAAAGTAATAAATGAATTATAAAATATATAACCTACTACAAGTAATAATTTATGTACAAGTCCACAATTCTTACACAGGGCGAGGATTTAATGTACATTTTATATGAGCAGTCTTCTGCACACAATACTATTAGGCATGCATTTATGTTTTTTAACTGAATACAGCCTAAAACAATAATACCAAACGACAAATATTTTGGGTAGCAAGTACTTCCAGGTACTCTCGCTAGAGCAGCAGTTTTGCAATTAAACCACGTAGAAATCCGGCTCGAGAGAAAGCTGACTATTAGCAGCAATTGTACGTGGGCGAAAGTGTAATCTACATAAAGCCACGGCACAGACAATACAAGGGCCTCATTCCAATGCATGATGTATAGGCAGCACACACATACCTGTCCAGCTGTGTCCACGAGCTTGAGATTGTACTCCTGGCCCTTAAGCTTGACGGTCTTGTGAAATGCTGCGGACAACGATAAAATTCACCGTAAGGGGCAAACCGCTTTCACGCTCTCCAATGCGCCGACGGCTTTGGGCACCTACTGTTTTCAATCGTGGGGTCGTACGAGTCCACGAACTGGTTCTCCACGAACTGTATCGTCAGCGACGACTTTCCTGCACGAGTCAAGGACGCACGTGATCATGCAACGCTGACGCGCCCCTCCCACAACTATTAACGCGTACTCAATCTGGCGTCTGCTAGCAGCGACTCACGTCCCCGAATACGCGGACTTCGAAGTCCCAAGCTCATCCGATAAGCAGGCATTGTAAAAGCCGGGTTCCTTGCGATAGTAGGACTACTGTTTCGCAAATTATGTACCTTGGCACTTCTGTAACCGCTCACAACGCGTCGTATACTAGAACCATCTTAGGAAGCTAACATTAAACACTCTACGGTGGCATTAATTCCAATCGAGAAAACACACAAATGAAACACCTCGCATTGAGTGGATAAAATGGGGCTACATACGAAAAGGACGCGATAGAAGTTGCAGGCGTTATCAGCGCGTGATGAGCGACTGTGCCACAGGCACTGCAGTGAGGGGAGTAAAGCGTCCAGGCACACAAAATACAGCTAGCAAACGTAACATCGCCCCCGAAGGCAACTAGGCGATAAAATCTACGAACGTACGAGCACGACGCGCGACGGTGACACACTAAGTAAATTTGGGTAAAGCTACCATCTGTGTCACGCGCGAAGGAGACGGCGCGGCTGCCTCAGAGATTGAGATAAGGCGGAGTGGCTTAGGCTTAAAAAAAAATGAACACTCACCGACGGATCGGAAGCCCATAATGGCAATTTTCCGAGACTTGGGAGCCATATCGGCAGGCAGCGTCAGTCGTGGACCCACATCGACCGCAGCCTCCTTGCGACGGGCAGCCCGTAGATGGTGTGGAGAAATGAATGATTAGCGACGCAAAATGTAAACATTACGCTTGCGACGGCACAAGTCGATGTCTTCCCAGGCAACATTTTTTTCGCCGACTGGAATTAGTCAACCGATGCGGCGGCTTACCTCGGCCCTGTCCGCAGAGAGAAAACACGCAGCGTCGACGCGAACGAGTAAACTGGCGGAAACAATGCGTCCGCGAAAGTTTCAATGATTAGGTAGCACGGCAGATATTCCCAACAGTCGCAACTCGCTGCTTGAGCGCAAGTTTTGGTCTTGTTGCCAGACGAGTTTTGTTGTGAATGGCAGAAAACTTGCTTGCGCCATGCTGATCAGGCAACAATGGATCAGGCGCAGAACTAGTGTCTAGCGCGAGTCTAGCAGAACTCACCGCCTGTGGTAATATGGTAATTACAGTAATGGTAATAAAGGTGTTATCCGCTACTACACCGCTACCGAGTTATTTCTCTAGTGATTAGATTAGATGTAGCAATCCCACCGATACGCCAAATGAAATGTGCGTTTTGTTTTTGTGGGATTTCTCTTGTGGAGTTCTCATGCGCTTCAAAACTGCACGTTGCAAAGCCTACTTGAATAACACTAGCACCCAAGTTATGACGTTTTTTTATTGTCCTTTTTGTACAAAAGAAGTGCAAGGCACCCACTTTTGAAATACGTGACGTCACAACGACGCAGCGAATGGATGAATCACATCCATTGCTTTCCGCGCGAAATTCAAATAAACGGTCGTGCGCGCACGCTCTTCCTCGCAGGGCTCGCTCTTGGCGTGGCTTTTTAGTCACTATAAGGTCCATTTTAACCTTGGTAAACAGAAGAATATCCACATGTTACATCTTGGCAATCATCAACATTCAAAATATGTCCTAATAAAATCTTGCAAACTTTTGCCAGTAATGCCAATGGCTCTAGTGCAACATGTAAAAGTTGAACAAAAGGATAATATGTCAAACAAAAGGCGGGCTCTTTCGCTATTTCTTGTCGGCTTTGAAAATTTTCGCCCCACATATGAAAACGCATGCAAGCAAACCCACCCCTTTCCTTCTTCAATTGGCTCCGGATGCACATTCGACCTTATAACTTTTACAAGCAGTACATGAAAGTTCATACTTAATTAGAAATGATGATGAAAAGCCTTGAAACTTTTGCGGTGAGTTCAACTGCGTTAGTTGAAGAAAGCATTTAGGTGAAGTTAGGCATCAGGCTATGGCACTCTTCCTCATGCAGAACTCTGGAAACCTATGAATGAAATGATGGTGACAATGGCATGCCATAACAGAAAACTTGCTACCTAAAGACCTGTTGTATATTTCACCACAATTTTCACAGCCTCCTCTACCCAAAGAATTGGGTAGCTGTGCAAGGGATGGGACAATCAGAGAGACAGCCTGTTTGTCTCGTCCCTTGCGCTGTTACCCAATTCAAGTATGCACTAGAATTGGGTAGGTGGAACTGTTATGTCGGCTGAAACAATTACTTTTCTCTCCACCTCTACAATGTTCCTTTCCCATTGCAGTGTAGCCTACCGGGCTCCAGCCCTGGTTAATCTCCTTGCCTTTCTTCTATTCCCATTCTCTCTCTCTAGTACACACTAACCATCCCAAGTTAACACCTCATTGCTCCTCTACTCTGCGGGCTTTTTGGCGTTTTTAATTACAAATACTCCCCGAAACTTCATGCTTGACTTATTGGACTCGGGAGAGTATATTTTATGAATATAAGCCCTAGAAATGTACGAAAAAAACAATGTTAAAGTGCATTGTTCCCATGTGCACATATATGTCTTGATAAAGCGCACTGCACCAAAGGCATAGCCAGAGAGGCTTGCAGGGCTTCAGCCATTTCTGTTCAGTGCACTGAGTGTCCACACAGGCTGGGCTGCAAGGACATGCTGGCTAGTACCAGTGTGAACTTATTTTGCAACCAGCCATAAGTTATTATATGACACTTGTTAACATTATACTTTAATTACTGTAAAATTGCGTGGGCCCGAAGCTTTTTACTATGTGCTTATGCCTTATTAATCATTGCCAAGACAATGGAATACACAAAAATACACTCAGCCCACAGATGACACATTAATATGAGTGGTATTGGTATTGACAGGCCCTGCAAAAGGAGCCAGAAGCCCCTGTGCACAATAGTCCAAAGCAATCTTCAGCCCATGTCTGCAGTTCCAGTTTTTCATAAGTCTGATATCATGCAAACATTTTCTATGCTATCGCACCACTACACTGACTTCGTAATGGTTGCACAAAAGTCATGTTTCAGTGGGAGGAAACCTCTGAGAAGGGCCTCTGTTCATGCAATAGAAGAAATATGAGTACCGAGTCGTTTTTCCCAATTCAGTGTCGTGTTTTCCCATTCAATTACATTAGCGCCACCCATTCAAAAGCTCACATTAATTTAGAGGGCCCCGAGAGATCCGTGTTTCTGGCTTATTGATCCCACGCCTATGTAAATCGAAGGTGAATGCAATATGGTTGAAGCCATCCAGGTTGAAGCAAATAACATGCTCACATAACAGGGTGAACCAAATGCCAGCGCAATACTTTCAGTTTGCATAATGCTGACAGAACATTGAAGGTCTTCATGGCAGGCCATGTGAAACAGTGCCAGCGATTTCGGCATGTGTACAAAAAAAAAGCGCGAGCATGCACTCCTTTTTGATGATATTACAAGGAGGGAAGCCCAAAATGAAGGTACAAAATGTTTTCACAGAAACAAGCTGTTGAACATGTCCCATTTTATGACAAACAATCCTTGCCAAAGTCTTCATTTGAGGACATCACACCATATCAAACATGTGAGAAATCAACACTGACATCCCTATATTACTAAACAAATGTACAGTATCTACAGGCAGCTATGGAGAACCTTCCAAGGTACTTGATCCTCCCATTGAATCATCGACTTGCCGATGCTCCTGTAGAGAGAAATAACAAATGTCGCGTTAGAAAGTCCACCAGTAAAAAAAGTTGTATAATTCACTGTAGCAGGGATTCCCAGACCTTGTGGGAACCCAATCAGAAAGCGTGGTCGGGGTTCCCCAACGTGCCGCTAGACTTGAAAGTAACCCAGCACAGACGCCGTTGGGCCATTAATTTCACAGCACTACATCTTGTCTGCCTGTGACCTTATGAAGACTACTTAGATGTGTGGCAATTTTTTTCTAAAAGAGCCAAGTCCACTTTAAATGAAACTGAAAAAAACTCAGTTTTTTGCTACTAACGATATGGTCTGGCCTGCTCCAACAATTTTTTGCTAGTGTGTTCATGTCGCCAAAATGCCTCAAATCTATATTGGGGCTAAACTTTATATAGCCCACTATTCTCAGTATTCAGGAGTAATATTTGGCTCTTACAGATTGAAACATTTCATTTGCACTTGAATTAGCTGGTATAAGAAGTCTAAATCGCAGCGAATGAACGATATAGCAATATTTTGCGACAAAGTTAAAACCATTCTTGTGTTTCCATCAGTGCCGCCCTTTGTTGCATGGGCGTAACGACGATGACTAGACTTGTAGGGCCAGTGGTCCTTCCAGGCAAAAGGCACACCATTCCGGACTCTCGACAGCATTTTCTCGTTCTTGGCATCTATTGAAGGCCTTCAAAAAATGCTTAAGCTCTTCTTCTACTTCTTGGCTCATTTTATGCCGCGCCGTTTCGGATCATTTCTTCTTCAAGGAATAAATCGGTGTCTTCCATTTCAAATACATATATGTACAATCTCAGAGAAGGACATGATACTGTAGCGCAAAACTCAAAAAGAAACACTAAAAGGCCGAAAGAAGTAGTGGTGAATTCTATTGGCAGATTCGGAGCACTTCCGGTAGCAGTTTTTCTGCTCCATTCCGAGCAATTCTGTTCCATTGGCAGATCGAGAGTGCTCCCTGTATGTTTCACTGGCAGATCTGGAGCAGCTCCGCCGCCAGATTCACTCCGCGGAGCAGCTCCCTCTACTCTGCGAAAAGAGGCGGATTCGACCGGAAGTCGCGAGCTCCACGCGCGTGCGCAGAGCGTGGCGTACTGCGTGCGCGATGCAATGCGCTGTACGATCACGCCTGTTCTCTCCGCTCGCGCCCATAAAGGCGAAAACAGCGCGAAACGCAAGGGATGCTGGGCGCTTGCAAAACAGATGTACGCTAGCACCACCTACCATTTGCTCTGGCAAGGGCGCTTATGTTCCATTGGCAGATTTCCCTCGGTTGCTCTCCGCCGGAGTGGAGTGCTCTGGTGTAGAGTTCATCGGCCACTCCGAATCCGCCAATGGAATTCACCATAAGAAAGTCGGCCTCTTACTCTTTATATTCGAGTCTTGCCCAACAATATCATGTCCTTCATTACATATGATATGTACTCGCCCAAGAAAAGCTAATTGGGGAGGGGAAGCACGATAGGAAAGCAACTAGGACACAAACAAAACAGACTGGATGCGGCAATGTTGGTTGTTTTGGTCACGATTGTTGACTCAGCGCTGGTTTAATGGATCTGGCTCAGTTTGATTCAAACAGATGCAGGATTTAGATAATGTTTTATTCGAAACTGACTATTTGAGTTCACGTTACAATGAGGAATTGCGCCATTTTGATTATACAATCATTTTAATAGTGAAAAATACTTAGGCGTACTCTATGCTCCCATGAAATTTAGCCCAGTTTCGGTTTCTGCATTTGGCTCTTTTAGAAAAAAAGGAAACGCCACATATGTGTTTACGTCTGTAAAAATCTGTCAAGGCAAAAATTGACGAACATCTACAAAGTCGTTAAAAATCTGTCAACTCTATAACACTGTTCACAGTATCCAGTTTGGGAACCACTGGGCTAGAGTTATCAAACAATGGACTGAAAAAGTTACCTCGGACGTTCTCGCATACTTTGAGCTTGATTGGTGATCGTCGTCTAGCCCATCCTGCATTTTGCGTTTGTACCTAGAAAATAAATGTTCAGATAATTACAGAATCTGCCACATCAAGCACCAAATTGAAATGATCCTAGTGATGAGCTTACACTTGGCTGTCTGGGTTGTTCTCCTGGTTTCTGCATTTCTCAAGCTTCTGTTCACAGGCCCGCACCTTCTCTTTTGGGGGCACCTCGATGGCTCTTACCATAAGCCACAACTCTGCAACATGTAAAATGGCACAAAATTAAAACATTCTGAGTCTGTCACCGGGCATCAAGTTACTATATCAGACAGTAGAAGTACTTTTTGCATACACAACATCAATGGCACAGAGATGCCCAAAGCTAGTAGCACAACACGAAATGCTAACTTGAGTCATCTTGTGGCATTATACACCAATGCGTACACAACTTCACTGTAATAGCACTGTATTTCTTTCAGTGGATATATGAATCAGTTACAGAGGGGGGCATAGGGGGGCGTGTGTGCCCCCTTCCACAACTGATGCCTCTGTGTGCATGTGTCTGTCATTTCCTTTTGTTTCCACAATGAATCAACTGTAGTTAGCAGCCTACTCGTAATAGATTTAAAGGTAGAATGTTCGTTACAAGCAAGATTGTTGATGAAATTCCAAGATTAACTTGTCCTTTACAAGTGATTCTTTTACATCCAGTGTCTGTTACAAAAAATGTCTCAAATAACGGGAGAAATCGGGCAGCCAACCATGCAGGTGAATGGTGTCCATTATACCAAACCGTCCGTTACATCACAGCCTCTTATAAAGGGGCTCAACTGTATAGCACTCCATCATCATCAGAATGTGGCCACTGCAGATGGGATTCAACCTGCTGCCTCGAGTTCGGCAGCACAAAGCCTGACCTACCGTGGCGAGTTGCAGTATGTCCGTGTTCTGAAGAACTAACTAGTAAAGTGTTTCCAAACTTCCCTTAATTAGCTATGTGAAATCACAATTTATAATAGAAATAATGTCCACTGCTTCAAGTAAACCATGCGAAAGAGGTGGGACAATGTGATTTGTGGCAGGTAGTTTCTAAACAGTGGCTAATGACACAAAAAGAGAGCTGGCAGATATACACTTGCACACATTGTGTTATGGTTACTGCTCTAAACTATTTCCGTAAACTCGCTGAGCACAGAAACACTGACAAAGTAGAATGAAAGAGTGGACTGACTTTTCACAGTGTCCTTGATGTGGTGAAGTGTCTCACGTGGGCTGCCGGCAAACAGGAAATCCGTTATGTACCTGTTTCACAAAGCAGAAAGGTACACAGACTAAAGCACAGCCAGTTTGATGAGCAAGAAATGCAGACATAACAGGAAAGGAAAACTTACGTTTCAAAGTTAGCCTGGGCTTTGTTAGCGGCATACAGAACAGCAGTGAGGGCAATCTGCAGGCAGCAAGAAAGACTAAAGATTTAATCAGGTTGATTAATGAGACAACGTGGGACTTATGCAACCTTACTAGAATTCTGACCACTTGAACAAGTACTACTGACTCGTCATTCTTTTTCGATGCAAACATCCAAATCACCTAAACTTTTGGATATACTATACTGGCAAACATCAGAGCTCCTTAAGTATTTTAGAATGTATGTAACGCACTATTAAAACCATCATTAATAACACCTTCAACTCTTGTATACTACTTGGATATTGCAGAATTCCGGCACAATGTCTGGTTAGCCCACCTGGCTGCTACAGTGTCTCCTCTCCGATGGGCTCAAACTGCCACAACTCCAAAATTTGATGTCCACGATACCAAACTCACTTTTATGGCCAGTGTTATTGTACCTAGCCTTTTCACTACCCATCAAAATAATGTCAATGACACCATGTGTGGAGTTTTGGACCAGCCTCAGGATCAAGTGATGCTTACAGTATTCACAGCATTTTCTGACATAATACCTGCACCCCTAAGCTTAACTCAACAAAAAAAAACAACAACATACACACACACACACACACACTTTTTAAGCATATTTTCCCTTTTTTTGCGTGTGGGTTATATGCGAGAAAATACGGTACTATGTTTTATCCTACTAGAGAAGCATGTAGCAGAGCGTCTGCAAGATGAAAAATATGTGCCACAATACCCCTTCAACAGAAGTGAACTGAGCATGTGGATATAAACATGTCTGCTGGAACAGTACGTTCTCCACCTTATTGATCATCTAGACAAACAACGCGTTGCAAGTGAAAATGAACAAAATAATGAAATACAGCAGTGCCTGCAGGTTCAATACAAAAGTGCTGGCATTTATTAGGGTGGAGAGGGTCCCATATCCCCCTCTGTTGCTTTCAGGCCTGTCAAAATGTAATCAAAACAACAAAGGTTGTGTGGCTGTTGCCAGTATTTGGTGTAAATAATGCTGTTTACTTTTATATTGTGAAAGCTGCTGTGTTAGCGTGTAAAAGTGACAACAATGAGGACTTCAAACACACACACATAAAATAAGTCAGTTCACAAGATAACCTGCATTATGTTCATACCTGGGATGGTGCCATGAGGAGCATGGCATCTGTGAAGAGAGTTCTTTCAAGGAAGTCATCCATGTATATCCTCAGCTTCTCTGGGTCAGGAAACTGGGAACACCTGGTCTGGTGGTAGAAAGAACAGGATTGCTTTTTGTATACATGTCCTCTCATTTCATTCACATCAGGCCACTTTGCAAAAGGTAAGCACTTAACTGTTGCTTGCACAAGCCTTTGACTGAGTGCATATTCATCTAGCTGTTTTGCAAGTACTAGACGTGGTACTCGTCCATTGTTTTAGCTGTTTTACACAACTTTTGAGGACATGCAAGAGTGCTCTAGGATGATGACAGTTATGCCACAAGTTTAAAAAATAGATTGTACTACAAACAGTGACCTGCACCAAGCCCTATATTTATGTTACAGATTCAAATGTTCAGAAGTAGATTATTTCAGCCAACTGCAACTCTTTGTATCAATCATAATGGGACTAATGAAAGCCATTATTACCGATAGGCGTAAGCAGCAGCTAGGGCCTTCGTTAAAGCACATGGCAAAACAATCTTTCAGGTCACACTTGATGAGAACAAATGCATACCTTGAGATCTATTAGAAGCCCCTCAAGTGGCCGATATGGGTTGTGAATGGTGAGGTGGTACTTCAGCTGCTGCATGAGCAGAAGCTCATTGTTCAAAATGATGTCCGTGGCCTTTTCTCTGTCTCCACGGACATTGCTGACAAACTGTGCAATGGAAACGTTGAACTCCTCCACTTTGCAGGCCAGGTAAACACAAGTCACCCTGCAAATTTATTTGGACAAATTATTAGCAGAGTTCCTTGCTGGGTGTGTTAATACATACTTATGAAAGAACAGAAAACTAGTGAACAGATGCTTGCACAGATCCAGCACTAGTATGGTCCACTTCTTTCCTTATGTTTATGTTTGCCTGTTTCCTGTTCATTCACAAGCAAAAGTATAAACGATATCCCCCTTCACTAATACAACTGTCCCATGGTGCAATTTCGACTGCAACTGACAATGGCCATGTGACCACGATATAGCATTTTGCCCACTGCCTGTGACCCTAGTATACAATGTAATGCTTCTTCTTGGCCCCTTGGCTAAGAAGAATTAAATATCACTGTACTCTTTCTTTTTTTTGACCACCCTGTCTGCTTCCTCTGTTCAAATAATGTTGGCTCAGTGCTAAGACAAAGTACACAGACAAGTGCAACACACATATCACTTCTAAGAAAAGAGTGAAACATTCGAGAGGTGGTTACAGGGAAGAGCATTCGAACGCTCACACGGAATAAGACGGCAGCCAACGATTGAAGGTCTACATCATCATCATCATCAGCCTGTCTACGCCCACTGCAGGGCAAAGGCCTCTCCCATGTTCCGCCAATCAACCCGGTCCTGTGCTTTCTGCTGCCACGTAATACCTGCAAACTTCTTAATCTCATCTACCCACCTAATTTTCTGTCTCCCCCTCACGCGTTTGCCATCTCTTGGAATCCAGTCAGTTACCCTTAATGACCACCGGTTATCCTGCCGACGTGCTACGTGCCCGGCCCATATCCATTTCTTCTTCTTGATTTCAACTATGATGTCCTTAACGCCCGTTTGTTCCCTGACCCACTCTGCTCTCTTCCTGTCTCTTAAGGTTGCCAAGGTCTACATTTACATGCAAACAATGCGTGGTATAGGCCAATGTTTCGAGCAGAAAGAATGAGGGCCATTATGACTAATTAGGATACTTACAGCATGTGCTTAGGGTGGTAGTCCATCACAGAGTTGTTGAGGTAGAAGCGCTTGAAGTAGTGAAACGATGTGCCCTGTGTAAAATGTAAGGTTGAAGCGATATAACGTATCAGCTCACGAAGACACTACACCTACAATAGTAAAGACAACGGCATTGCAATAAAAATGCGTTCCAATAACATATTTATCACGGGCCTCAACGATATAAGAACTCGAAAGACACGTTCCCCGGGCCATTTTTCTCCCTACAACGCATTCGTGCCCAATGGCGTTCTACGACTTACAATTACGCTTCTGGGAACAGGCGGTTGGAATTTCTTGCAGAAATCTCGAAGGGTGAACTCGTAGTGCTTGTAGATTGTCCTTTCTTCTTCCGGTGAAAGGAAGTCATCCTGAAATTATTTAGGGCCGATCATTACTGACGCAACCAAGCAAGTGACCCGTTGTTCCTCAACAAGACAAATTTCTGCGGCATTCATTCAGCAAATAGTTTCTTGTCCGCGTTAAAATGACAAAGTTCACTGACCGGGGATCGGTTGGCGATTTGCTGTCGACTGATGAATCTGTCATTAGCGGCTTTCCTGAGTCGTGAGATTTGAGCCTCGTCTTTAAAAATCCAACACTTGCTTTGAGTGCTGGTAGAAAACATCTTTTCTTAACTCGTTCTAACGCTCTGCTTAGCGATAATGGAATTTTATGTATAAGCTCTGCATTTAGCGCCTGCACCACCAATCATTTCGCATTTATGCGAATTCCTAGCACATGCTGAGCGGCTCCCATCCATACATGCTGCATGCGTAAACACAAAAACAGGCATGAACATATGCATGAACAAGATAACAAGATCAACAAAACTTGTCGCGATGGCGATGCGATGTTGCATCGGTTGCATGTTCAGACAAGAAGCCATTCAAGAATCCCAGCGGCCAAATAAACGTAACTTAACGTATATAATTTTATGTATTCAAATACGCAATCATAAACATTTGCTATAACCTGTGACAGTGGTGCTTGAATGAAAAGGGGTGGGGGAAAGCTCCGGCCGCTCTGGCCACTCTGGCTTTCAGCATAGCCCACTAGTCACACTAATCCGCTAGCAAAGCCAGTGGTGGTCAAGCAGCGGCGCAGCGGATTGTTTTATTGTTGTTTTGGAGTATTTGGTGTGTGTGTTGGTCATTCCAAGTAAATAAGGCCTTGAGGCGTTCATTACAGCTTGCCAAATATGCCACAAAGACTTTGCCGTACTTAGTGAAAGATAGTATTCATTGCACTATCTGCACATTGCTTGCGGCTTCAACATGAGCGGACCTGATGACGAGGCGCAGTGTTCAAATACATCTGCCAGTGAACCCGATGACCAACAGTGCGCGAATAAATCACTGACAGAGCTTCTGCAGGAGTACGAAGAGAAGTTCAAGTACAGATACACTGAGCAGGATTCCAAATACATGGAGGTTGTCAACAAGCCACTGCCGCCGCCTCCCGTTGTCTATCCTTGGTTTGTGCAGAATAGGAGATCATTCGACAGAAGGTATGCGATCGCTTTTCTAAGTCGAGTGGCATTTCTAAAGTCGCAGTGTGTCAGCCTTCACCATCACTGCCGCCCTACACTTCTCAAGCTTTGTTTTGCACTTTTACAATATGAAACTGCAGCTTGCAAAATCGTTTTACTTATCTCCCGTGACGCCGGGAAAAAAATAAATAAATAGATCCACTCCAGGAGCCGCAAAAGCCAGTGTTTAGTAAAAAGGTAATTTTTGGGTGGCCTTTAGCTACTGTTAAAAATAACATATACTTACAGTAGACCTTTGCAATGCACTATGGAACTTCCACAGCCTTCAGAAGAAGAAAACAAGACTGCACAAATGCCATTCTCTTATTCGATATTTTTTTTTACGTTACGTTAATTGGCGTGCCACTTCATACTTCCTTGTATATACCTACTGTCGCCAGATTCCTGGCCCATTCCCCAAAGTGGGCACGTGCCATGAAAAATGATTCGTCATCATTAACAACTAATAGCTGTTTCGGAGCTTCAACTACTCGCATGCTATTCAACCACAAGGGTACTTACTGCACGACTGATTATTTTCTTGTCGATTCCAAGCGGTTGCCCTGTTATAGATTTGTTAACGTCCCCTGATTTGTTTTTTCCTTTTTGTCTTTGCATCTCATTAACCATTTCTCATTATCAAAGTTTACTGCAAGAAGGTGACACTGAGGCACAGGCAATTGTATGAACTATGGGGTGTGTAGAGTAATGAGTTCCAGGAAGGGATCACAGTGAGTGGGTGCGCCTAATTCCCAACATTATCATGCCAATATAGACCGATCTTGGGTCAACTGAGTTGTCAGCATGGCATAGTTCAAGGTGCCGCTGCTGAAGCCATGCAAGCAACCGAACTGGCACCTGTTAGCTTGCAAATCTTCGTGCACCTATTCCCCACCTAAATCCACTCCGATACTGAATACTTGTAAGCTGTGGTGATGCCTTAAAAGTGAAAATAACTGAAGCCCAATTGTATGTGCCATGAGAACACTTGCCACACAATCAACAAAGTCCAAATCCTAATCTCTGGACCTAAGCTGTGGTGCCAATGAAGAGTTTTGAGCATCCCATGGGCTCTCATATGAATAAATAGCTCGGTCACGAGACAGATAAATCCTGAATGTTCTTTCAAAACAAAGGCCCTGAAACTAAAGCATTATTGTGGCAAAAATTAACGCTATGATGATGATGATGTCTGCTGCCTCTTCCCTTTGGAGTGGGAGATCAATGGGCTATGCCGGATCGGGCAAAGAAGAAAAAGAAAACAAATCGAAGATTGAGTTGAGACAAAAATTTAAAAAGGTGGAAGGAGAAAGAGAAGAAAAAGAAAAGAAAAAAGGTTGGTCAAATCCAACGCGTCCTCGGTGCATCGTAGCCGCCGCGGCGCACGCGTTTGCTCGACCTGTTTTTTCCATCAGTAATCAAGCCACCGCTTCGTAGCCACCACCACTTCCCAGCTTGGCGGCTCGCCGGACCCACGAAAACTGAGAGCCCTTGCCAAAGCGCTGTTGTCGTTTGTCGCACCCATCGTGTTTTGTCCCGAGGTGCCAGAATCCTGAGCATCACGTATCGCAGGCCGCAGGCCAGTACACTCTAGCACAGTGTGCCGGATTGTCTCTATCCAAAATGGGCAGTAAGAGTTGCCAACGCACAAGATGGTTATCCTGCAGGCCACAGGGAAATCTCTAGGGCTCACTGGAGTTCATGTATTCGTGATGTCACCACAAGCTGAGGTGGTATTTAAGTGTCCGTTAAATGGACTGTTTCGGCATGCACTGATTGGATGGAGATCGAAGCCGGGGTTCACTATTGGTGCTCACTTGCTCGCTTCAAAGACTTAGCCATTCACAGCTTGCCAAAATGGAGACTCCATTTAGTGAACACTTACAGAATACCACCCCTAAAGTTTCCACTTACTGCTGTGCTTAACAAAAGTGCCGGAAACGGGCGCCTAAGTTTATATTTGGTGATAGAACATGCAACTGGTCATTGTTCTTCGAGTACGTGTCCAAGGTGAATACAGTGTTGGGCTACAGTTGTCCAATGCCATGGAGTTGACACCAGTGCATGAGCTTTTGCCTGTGCACCAGTGGAGGGGCAAGAAAAAAAAGGAAATTGCAGGGAATTATGGCTTTATTTTCAACATTCACAATTGTTACCTTATTATCTGCACTCCAGCCTAAATTTCAGGTATCAGTCTTCGATAGCGGGTTTTAGCAATAGGTTTTGGAGCTAACAAGAACTTGATTTAAGCCACGTCCCTCGATAATCTGGCTTATGTCCTCCTTGTAGCACGGTTTCAGGCTTCTTACAGCCTTTGTATACTAATAACACGGCTAAAAGCTTGTCTTGCAAGTTGAAATCAGCTTTGTAGACACGGATTGTCAGGCCTTTTGGCTCTGAATGCATTGTTATTGAAAATAGGACCCGAGGAGGCTAAATTCTTCGTTAGTTAAAAGCATGTCTGTTGACTGCCTGTGGTTGTATGTATGTGGTGTTATCACCGCTCCCACCTTTCCAAAAGTTGTGAAATTTTTTCTCTATATCTTCTATTATTTTGCTTTGAGTACTTAGTTGAGGCATTTTATACTTTTCTGTTTTTTTTTTATCTTCTTTGCCTGCATGAGTTCTTACCACTTTCCCTTTTAGTGAATTTGTCTCATTATGTTGCTGAACGAGATTATTAATACCATCCGTAATTTATATAATTTGTCAGTTGTTTATGGATTTATTTCACCAAGTTTTTCATTTCTTGAGCAAAATGCAAGTTCCACCATCACTGCCTTTGCATTGAGCAAGTATAACCACTGGTTTATTTGAAGCAGAACTGACATTTGGGTCAGTTGGCAAAGACTGATTTTCTCTTAAACTACGGCATAGAATATCGGGCTTGCTGGGATGGCATCATGAAACACTATTGTAGCTCATACTGAAAACAGTATGAGCACGGTAGCTCATACTGAGAACAGTATGAGCTACCGTGCTATGTCTATGTGTTACTGCTGTGTGCATAGGTTGGCAAACTCACTCATGAGTACGCTCACTCAGACTCATATCGAGCTACGAGTCCGGGGGAGTAATGTTTTGGTGTGTTTGAGTCTGAGTGAGTTCGTTTGAGACAAATTTTAGTGAGTGTCAGTTGGAGTGAGTCCGGTTCAGGAAAATTTTGGTGAGTCTGAGTCCAGGTGAGCCCTAAGCACAAAATATATTTTGTGAGTGAGTCTGAGTGAGCTCCAAATTTTTTTGCCGACCTATGGTGGTAACTGCTCAACTTTAGCATTACTATCAGCCTTATGACGTCTCACGTTGATACTCACAGATACTTCAACACACTAGCGTTCATACGCCAGCTCATTATTGATCAGAGGCGTGTCTTGAACCCCCCACACAAAATTTTTCAAAGTTAGTTCTTGGTAAAAATGTCTCGTGTGAGTCATATCTTTATATAAAATTGTCCTTACTGGATTGCAGTCACTGATAACTCGTACGTGAAGCTACAAGATCAAAATGCATATCGCAGAGCACCGATTATGCAAGATATTGGTGTTCAAGTGTATCGATATCCTCATCAAAAATCTAATTTACACTAGCGGACTCATGAGTCGACTCACTCAGACTCAGATCAATCTGTGAGTTTGAGTCTGAGTGAGTAATATTTAGGTGAGTCTGAGTCCAAGTGAGTCTGGTTGAGAAAAGTTTGAGTCCGGTTGAGGGGGAAAATTTTGATGAGTCTGAGTGAGCCCTAAGGGCAAAATATATTCCATGAGTGAGCCTGAGTGAGCTCCAGATTTTTTGCCGAGCTATGGCTGTGTGTGTGTTGTACCTTTCTTAGAATAACAGAGAGCTGAGCTAGTTGGTAAGTATTCATTCTAAAAAGACAGGGCGTGCAAACACGGACACAAGAAAGAAGTCAGCACACCACAAACGCCGACTAACAACTGAAGAGACGCACAACGGCTGAAAAGAAAGAAGGCACTAAAACTTATCTGCGCATGCCCATGCAACAGGCGAACCTATCAGTCCGGAACGCGTGGCGGTCTCCATGGAAGATAACTGTTAAGGCATTTGATTTCATCTTTATGCAATTTAATCGACGGTTGGCTCACGCATGCGCTACCACTATACTCGATATGCCATGCTTCAATCATCAGGCGCGTTTCTTCATTTCTTTGACGGTACAACACTGCGCATTCATCGAATTTTGCCGTGCATTTACAGTCTTGACAATGTAAAGATGGATTAGAAGGTGAGCCTCCTGTTAGCGATCTCTTATGTTCCAACAATCTCTGGTTAATGCATAGGCACGTTTGTCCTACGTAGAAGCGGCCACAGCTGAAAGGGACCTTATACACAACACTAGTACAGCAATCATTGAATTTGTTGGTGTGTTTTACGAAACAAATATCGGTCCGCTTCTTGTCTTTTACTCGCTCATTCTTCCTCTGCACAGCGGCACAAATCTTACCTAGCTTATTGGCAGCCGTGAAAACAACATTAACGCCGTATCTACTTCCTACTTTCTTTAGCCTGTGAGATATGCAATGAATGTACGGTATACCTACGACACGTTTCTTCCTATCGCTTTCTGCAATCATGCTCGGACTTAACACAATAGATTTCTGTAAATGTTCAGCGACCGTGGCCACTGCATCACGAGGATACCCTACATCTAAAAGACGCGTAACCTCTGCGTTAAAGCTATCACACATTCTGTGCTCACACGACTTGGTGAGGGCTGATTTAAGGCAAGACATGGCGATGCCGTTTTGTACAACCTTTGAGTGCTCCGACGAAAAATTTAACAGCGGTTTCGAAGATCTAGGAGGATACTGCCAGCACACATGGTTCTTCTGGAACGTTAAGGAAATGTCTAAAAATTGTAATCCATTATTCTGAGGCACCTCTTTAGTAAAGCTCAGCCCACCTCCATTTAATTCAAATTTTTCGCTCACGGAAGTTACCACCTTTTCAAAGTCCTCACCACTACAAAAGATCAAATAATCGTCCACATAACAAAAAACCTTAATAACCGAATTACCTAAGGCGCCTTCCAAAAGATTGTCAATCTTGCTAAGGTATAAATCACTAAGAACCGGAGCAACCTTAGAACCAATACATATCCCTGATTTCTGCACATAAATGCCTTCCTTCCAACCTACAAGCGTCGACTTTAAATACATGGAAAGGATTTCTAGAAATGCCCCGGTAGAAACACCACATTTATCGGTGAAAACCGTCTGGTGCGCTTGTTCGTTAATACATTCATTAACACAATTTAACAACTCCTCATGCGGCAAAGAATAATACAGGTCTTCAATATCCATACTAAAAGCCTTACAACAGCCGGGGTTCTCCTCGGAGAGGAACTGAACTAGCGCCTGAGAATTACGCATACGAAAAGGGTCTGAAAAGCTCAAAGAGGTTAAGCAGTTCTGCAAATAACTAGATACAGCGACTTGCCAGGTGCCTTGCTCTGAAACGATTGCTCGAAATGGGATCTTGTTCTTATGTGTTTTCTTCTTGACATTACAAGCTATTCTCTCAAGATTATGTCTTAACAAAAGGTCGACAGCACGTTGCCTAACTACCGATGGCTTAAGTTTTACCGTCCTAAATTTATTTTCTATGGCTGTTAATGCTTTTTCTGAGAACAAACTGTCCGGCATAATTACAAAATACCCTTCCTTATCTGAAATTACTGGCCTGAGTTTCTTCTCGACACAGTAATTAACCAAAGGCTGGTCTGAAATGCAGTGGGAACGCTCTTCTTCAGGAAAAAGTCTAGTGATTGTACGTGGCAAACTTAAAACTATTTGTTTCAGGTTCGGCTTAAAACAGTATTTAGGACCTAAGGCTAGGGTTTTGCAGTGACTATCATCTAAGGCAGCTCCTCCAAGGACTAGCAAGTTATTTTGTGGTGAAACAGTAGAAATAATCTTCCTCTTACATGGTTGAAGTTCTCGAAGTTTTACCCTCTATATGAATTCCGCATGCTGGTTAGCTACCCTCATCCATTCGGCGTACATCTGCTTCTGGCGGCGATCGTCACGCGAAGTCGAGCAACGGACCTTGAGGCATTCCTGGTAAAATCTCACTTGACGCCATGATTCCGCGGTCAATATGGCACATATCCTCCTGGCATGTGCGGTAGATGGTTGCAGAAAGCCGCACAAAAATTGAACTTCAACTGGGCAAACTCTATTCTTAGAAAACCATGAAAAAGTTCTTCTTAGTGATTTATACCTTAGCAAGATTGACAATCTTTTGGAAGGCGCCTTAGGTAAATCGGTTATTAAGGTTTTTCGTTATGTGGATGATTATTTGATCTTTTGTAGTAGTGAGGACTTTGAAAAGGTGGTAACTTCCGTGAGCGAAAAATTTGAAATAAATGGAGGTGGGCTGAGCTTTACTAAAGAGGTGCCTCGAATAATGGAATACAATTTCTAGACATTTCCTTAACGTTCCAGAAGAACCACGTGTGCTGGCAGTATTCTCCTAGATCTTCGAAACCGCTGTTAAATTTTTCGTCGAAGCACTCGAAGGTTGTAAAAAACAGCATTGCCATGTCTTGCCTTAAATCAGCCCTCACCAAGTCGTGTGAGCACAAAATGAGTGATAGCTTTAACGCACAGCTTACGTGTCTTTTAGATGCAGGGTATCCTCATGATGCAGTGGCCACGGCCGCTGAACTTTTAAAGAAATCTATTGTGTTAAGTCCGAGCATGGTTGCAGAAAGCGATAGGAAGAAACGTGTCGTAGGTATACCGTACATTCATTGCATATCTCACAGGCTAAAGAAAGTAGGAAGTAGATACGGCGTTAATGTTGTTTTCACGGCTGCCAGTAAGCTAGGTAAGATTTGTGCCGCCATGCAGAGGAAGAATGAGCGAGTAAAAGACAAGAAGCGGACCGATATTTGTTTCGTAAAACACACCAACAAATTCACTGATTGCCGTACGAGTGTGGTTTATAAGGTCCCTTTCAGCTGCGGCCGCTTCTACGTAGGACAAACGGGCCGATGCATTAACCAGAGATTGTTGGAACATAAGAAATCGCTAACAGGAGGCTCACCTTCTAATCTATCTTTACATTGTCGAGACTGTAAGTGCACGCCAAAATTCGATGAATGCGCAGTGTTGTACCGTCATGAAGAAACGCGCCTGATGATTGAAGCATGGCATATTGAGAATAGTGGTAGCACATGCGTGAGCCAACCGTTGATTAACTTGCATAAAGATGAAATCAAATGCCTTAACAGTTATCTTCCACGTAGACCGCCACACGTGCCGGATTGACAGGTTTGCCTGTTGCATGGGCATGTGCAGATAAGTTTTCGTGCCTTCTTTCTTTTCAGCCGTTCTGCGTCTCTTCAGCTGTTGGTCGGCGTTTGTGGTGTGATGACTTCTTTCTTGTGTCCGTGTTTGCACGCCCTGTCTTTTTAGAATGAGTACCTTTCTTGTGTCATCACCTGTATGCAGTACAGTTGTATTTCAAACATACGAA
Organism: Rhipicephalus sanguineus; assembly: GCF_013339695.2. Taxonomy (NCBI): domain Eukaryota; kingdom Metazoa; phylum Arthropoda; class Arachnida; order Ixodida; family Ixodidae; genus Rhipicephalus; species Rhipicephalus sanguineus. The sequence goes on along the minus strand of NC_051180.1, from coordinate 38,016,984 downwards.
GACCTCGCATAGCACTAGCAACATGAGTTTTGGTCACTTTCTTTCAGAGACAACCGCCAGGAGCGTTACGGTCGTGGCGGGGGCGACAGGGATAACAGCTGGAACAGAGGAGGGAGGCAGTGGGAGGATCGACGCAGAGGCTACCAAGACTACGGCGGCAGTTATCGCGGGTACCGAGACCGTGAAGACCACCGGCAGGGATCGCACGGCTACAACTCATACCAGCAAAGGCCGAGAAGAGACTACTGATCTCCCAACTGTGGTTGTGTAATGAATGTTGTTGAAAATCTCATACAATAAACATTTGCCTAAAAAGTTTCGGACACTGCAGAAATTGTGTGCTTGCAAGGTTGTGAATAATGGATTGTTCAATGGCCATTGCACACTCGCTTGATTTCCAGCTACAGATAATGTTTCGCACTTTAAGAGCACTGTACATACAATTAAACTTCAGTCTGCAAAAAAAAAAAAAGATAATGAATTATCATATATAAAAAAGGCTGCCTTTGCTCACTGATACCAACGTGTAACAAATCAATGGTTTCTACCGGTGTCGTATCCAACAAGGGGTACTATGCCACAATTTCTTCCTTTGTAGCAGTTGCTGAAAAGTAGTTCTCAATGAAAAATGCTAAGTTCACATATTGTGTTCCTTTTCATAGCAAGGCATATTGTTTTGATGTAAAGAAAAGTATTTGAAAAGGAAAACTAGTTGGGAAAGAAATACAAAGGAAAATTTAAATATACTACAGAGTGGCATGTGCAGAATACAAGCCAGTGAATATTGTGCAGTGATATGTGTAACTGTGTCTCAACATAAAACGTTTGTAACCAGTCCCAAGTCTGGAAAAGAAGTAGGAGTGGCATCCGAGCGAAAATAATGCTAAGCATTTTGTAGCAAACTTCTGATCAGTTTTTGACCAGCTTTAATCCACATGGCATGGTCAAAGTGATATATATGGGCTTTGCAATAGCGTATAGGCGACAAGAATTATGACAGAGTTACGGTATCAAGGGCAGTTATGACTGACAAAGTGAAAATGCTTTTGATTTATCTTAGGAGTGCTTCTGTCAATGTCGGAATTTAATCGCGTCTGAACGTGAGCTGGTTGGTACGTATCCATAGGCAAGACAGCACAAAAGGAAACATGGACAAGGAGACAAAGGCAGTGCTAGTCCTGTGTCTACATGTCCATGTTTCCTTTTGCGCTGTTTTGCCTATGAATGTTGGAATCATGAAAACAAATTAAAAGAGCCGACTTGTGAATGAGCCAGGTTGGTGTACCTGGTGCACACAAAGCAAAATTAAATTATGTAAATGAGTGTGAACCGCAAGGATGACACAATATTGCCTATGAACCTGGATACGAAAAAAAGTTGTTCATCTTTGGTATAGTAACCATCGCAGAACGGCACTGGTCCCTAGTTCGGATCCTGGACCAGGATGAAATGTTTGTCAAATAAGAGGCTTTTATTTTTATGAAAAATCCATTTGGATTTTCCTGCAGCTTTGTGCTGCGAATGGGTGGATGGCATTCTGTCCTTTTCGTCATTGTTTATGCTCTACGTGATGGAACAAACTGTATGGAGGGAGAACTTCCAGAATAGTATATGTAGGCAATGTGCTAAGAGGCGTTAATGTCCACAATTCCTTTAAGCTGAACAAGAACATGCACATAACAGCTGACAAGAAAGGCAAAGGAAGAATACATGGAAGGTGTGTCTGCAATAATGAAAAGGGTTGACAAGGTATTTGACTAATTGTTATGGGCACATCCTGAAGAGGGCACACCATTATTGTTTACCGAGATTGCACTTACATTAGCGTAACAGGAAGTGAGCAGATCGGTTTCTAAACTGTGAAAGTATTTTGGGGAAAATTACGCAGCTAATTTTAAAGTCTACCATTTTATGTGCCGTAACCTTGATAAGAGGCACAATGCACTGGCAGGGAGCGAGTGCTGAAATGTTGCAGTGTTGTGATCCCATGTGATCGCCTTTTGCATCACAACATACAAACTGCTGAGAAACAATTATTTAAGCTTGTTCGCACAAAAAGCTATTGTAGTAAATTATTTAGGGCACTCTCGCGGTTACCGGTAATCTTTTTATGATTTCAAAGTCAAGAACCTTTAATGAAAAAAAAATAAGAGGCAAGAAATGTCATAATGGCACTCACATAAAAATGATGTTTTTGGTTCTCTCAAGGCATAGGACTAAAAAGTACAATTAAAAATATTTAATGTGAAAACCACTTATGGCTTTGAACTCTACTTCAGAACCTTCTCATTCAATTTCCTCTCTAACTTGGAGAGCTCTCGTACAGCACTCGTGTCTCCACCTTGTTCGAGATACGTGATCAGTGTGTGCAGACTCCTCCAAGCATCAATGTGGTTTGGTTCCAGAATTGAGGCAAATGATTCTGGCTGCTCGTGGAAGGCTGTGAGCAGGCTCCCATCCTCGTAATCACAATCATCAACACTTATATATGCTTCAGCACCAGCCGTACGAGGGTAAACCTTGTCCAAGAGTTCCTGCAGTTCCTGAACTAAGCACTGATATGTGTCATTAGCTGTTCCCTCTGGTTGGTGGAATGGTAGAAGGCCTGTTTGGCCCCAAAAGTCTGTGATAACTTGAGATGGAAGAGACATCCACGCTTGTGAGAGCGTTCGAAGTGCCCAGCGAACACTGATTTCAGTCTTCAGTTCAGCATCCTTACACATAGCACTGTGCAGCACAAAGGTCTCTCCGGTATAGTGCTTTCACGCCGTGAATTACAGAGTTACCCCTAGTTGCAATACCAGAGACACACTGCGAAGGTAAGAAGTGCACCTGCAGGTTACAGAAGTTCACATCACTGAAAACATCGGTCCTCGCTTCGTCAATTAACATGACGGCACGACGTTTCTCCTTGCACAGGTTTGCATCCAAACTCTTCAGCTGTGAGATGAGAATGCTTGCAGACAGGCGCATTCCTGGCTCGCAGCTGTAGTCGCAATATATGTCAGGATTGAAAAGGGTTCCAAAACTGTGGGGCCGCTTTGCGCCGCCGACAACAATGGGTCTCCAGCGATGTGAACCTGATAGGTTGTAAAGCAGTCCAACTGAAAGCCTCTGTTTATTGCATCGCTGCTTCTCTCGTGAACTTCCTTTTGCTGGCAATGCAGCGTAGGAGAGAACCATCTCTTGCATGTGATAGATATTGTTCAGGGTGTAGTCTGCAAGAAGTGTGTGCAGCTGAGAATGGCTGGTGCTACCTGGCAACTCTTTGGATGCATCCTTGCAGTTAGCAGACTTAGGTGAGCTGCTTCCATCTGGTCTGTTATTACAGATCCCGTGCCTTGTCTTGAAACGATGCAGCCAACCTCTTGAATAGCGGAAATCATCAGGCATTTCTGCAACAGGAACAGATCATTTTCTTTTCGGTGCATGTAATGTGCAAAACAGGGTCCTCACACCCTGGTCAGATAGATACTTGTACTGCACACTCGGTAACTTTTCACAGGGATCACAGTGTGGACACCTTTCACACAAAACAATGCGTGCGACATCAATTAGATGAAGCAATGGCAAAAAAAAAAAAAAAAACTGAAATTTGACATCAATTACAATGTAACAGTGGTTAACAGCCTACCACCCAAGACCCATCTAGGATAGAAACTGTGCACCAGTCAATGCTTGAGTGATCATGTCATACAACCTGCATAGTTGGCAGCTTTTAAACTTATCGGCATGAGCATTCTCTTACAATAAACATATCCTGACTTTCAATAAATCTATCATATCATGTAAATTCATAGAAATTTTTCCCTTTGTGGCCTCGGTTATTTTTTTTTTCTTTATAAAGTATAACCCGTGACATTGAAAAGAAAAAAACAAAAGAAAGCTGTTTTATATTGCATATAATAGCAATACAAATACATGGTAATACAAAAGATGCCCGACACTTGATCGCATGAATGAGCCACAATGCAGGATGAACATGCAACCTAACATAAATAAAGGTTGTAGCGCCTGTTCATGAACTGTCCCACCCTTCAAATCAGGCCTGTTCTGAAGAAATCCCTGATAGGGTTCTAACATCGTGTTCTACAGAGTTGATAACCGAAAGTTAAAAATGCAGTAACAGATGTCCAGAACAGTATAGCCAAACCATAATGCATGTGTTCAGACAGTCCTGGCTTGGCATGATTCGTACAAACTAAGATAAATATCCTTCTTTCCCTTGATTCTTCTAGCCCTTAAATTTAATTTCCTATTTTTAAAAATGCTTCAGAGAAATAAGCTGACCGTCCTATTGACGCACAGTGTATGGTATGTAATACGGGAAGCTTGTTGTAGTCTACTACCAGCACTACAGTGCTGGCATGCTTCTTCGTGAAGGTACTTAAGGCCTGAACACACGTACGCGTTGCAGCGTGTCAGCGCGTGACTTTTTGACGCGGCGCCCTCTCCCTATGGAGAGAGAGGGCGCGCAGATTCCCGTAGCCGCCGGCCGCGGGCCCTCTCTCCCCATAGGAAAAGGGCGCTGCGCCGCGTCCAAAGGTCACGCGCTTGACACACTGCAACGCGTACGTGTGTTCAGGCCTTTAGAAGCGCAAAGCACACAAAATACACAAGAACTAGACAAGACGAGCGCTCTCCAATACTTCTTCGTATTCGTGACACGCTTCAAGCAAGCAGCAACAGAACTCACTGAGGTGCTTTCCAAGAGCGCGGGCCTTTTCAGCGATCATCGCATCGCTTACGTAGGCTCCACGGGAGCGCGCATCTTGGAGCCACGTGAAGAGGGACTTTTCCATATCGGCCCCAAGCGAATTTCTCGAGTCGGTCGAGTTGACAGCATCCGGCGTCGTGCTGATCCATTTGTCGCTCTCCTGCAAAATGCGGGACACGGAGCTCTTGCCGATGTCCGTCCCAAGGTTAATGCGGCACCAAAGCATGACATCGTGCAGAGTAGACCGCGGGTGATCGCGTTTCCACAGGCATACTTCACGTTTTTCTCCCGCCGTAAGCGTCGTACGCTTGCGCTTTTGGTACGGACTGCGCTCGCTTGAGCACGGTTCGTCATCTCCGGAACACGCTTCAGAAGTAACATCGTACGCTATATTCATTGCGAAGCCGACTTCGACGAAAGCTACAGCTCTGGGGTAAACAGTTTTCCAAGTGAAGTCATATCTTTCCGCAATAACAGACAAAAACAAAGTTCAAACAGCAAGTGCCGCCGGCGCCGCAAAGTCAAAACGAAAACGGTCAGAAACAGTCCTTGGACTGGCTCTGTGATCACTAGAATCTAAAATCATGTCTAAAATCACCATAACGGCTTATCGCGAAACGTGCAAAATGTGTAGCATGCACATCAACGAACACAATTATTTTGTTTTTATGTTCTTAATAACGTAAGTATGCCGGTATTTGTTACTAATTTTTACGAGAAGCCATTTTTTGTTTAACTGTTTATATTTAAGCAACGTACAGCGCTTCTGAATCCCTAGCGGTTATATGAGCAAGAACGGAGGTACAGGCAAGCCATATTTAGGATGAGGACGCTGATTTTGTAGATTTTGGGATTTTGGTCATTTCTGTTTCGGGCTTTGACCGCTCGCGCATGTTTCTAGTCATTTGAACTTTTGGCATTTATATTTTGTACATACACAAACTTCAACCATGTGTGGGGGATTCACATGTTCCAAGAATGCTCTTACAGCGCTCAACATTATGTATATCGTAAGTATAGACTTCTCAATCCGTGACTCGTCACACATGTTACGAGCTCCCAAGTGACGAGGTGCGGCTTCCATTTGCGAGCTGCTTGAATGAGTCTCGTCGCTATGCGTCCCCTTGGTCAGGCTTGGGCTCTAGTAATTTGCTTACGTGTGCGGTTACAAACGGCAGTGATATTGGATCTTGACTTAAACGTCTTCATTCATTCTAGCTTTCTGCACTGACGGAAACACGAAGCCAAATTGTGGCGTCTCTAGGGCGCTATCAGTTGTGTTGACGTTTATGGATCTCTGAAGCTGCGGAGGTCCCTATCTTTCTTTCAGCGGGTGATCTTTGGCTCTTGCGACAGATCACTCCCCACTCATCCCACTCTCATCGGCTTTCTCTCCACTGAACGCTAGCTGTCAGAAATTGCTGTAGGCGTATGGTACCGCCGGTGATTACGTTCTATATGGAGAAGTAAATGGGAGACATAAGCCCAATGTTAATCCATCCTTTTGATCAGTGTTACTCGAACAAGGGCATCTAGCACTCGTGTTCTAAGCTGCACTTATGTAATACTTCTTTTTTCTCACGACCCGTTATCGGAAGTGCCAGCAAGCAATGTGACGCGATCCGTATGCATTGTTTTGTTTGTATCTGTTACAGTGAAATAGTGCTATAGTGAAGGTTATTTGAACGTTTTTTTACGACCACAAAATACGAAGGTGACACCGACTAGACTACAATGGCTTACAGTGCTGGCTGACAGAACAAACGTCTTATTGTAAATGAATTGGGCGCTTTTTGACTGTGCGCAAAGACTTGAACTGAAGACAAAAGAAAAATGAACCATCACTATGACAGCTGTTGGCTCACAGAACCCAAACAAACAAACAAAAAAAGCTGATCGTCTATTCACCAGCCTGTTAAAAAATTGTATTGAATTGTGTTCACCATTTTGATGTGTTGTACACACTCCTCTTTGTGTCATTTCTCTCTACTGCCTTCCTAAAATAGTAATGTAAAGTTGCTTTGTCAGCGTGCTTATAAAAATATTCCGGTGGGAATACATGGATTCTGTATTGCCATAAAAAACAAAACTTATGATATTCTTCAATATGGGTGCAGCCAGAGTTTTATTTCAAGAAAAGAAGGAGGAGGAGGGGGGTTAGTGTTGTCCACCCCCGTGTGTGCAAAAGTGCAAAAAAATTTGCACTTTTCTCATGTAACAATAAAACTGAACAACTGTTAAAAGTTATTTCCTTGACATAGGGCACACTTACATGCGAGTCGAAATCAAAGCCTACCTTGCCTCGTGCATTTGTGGAGCGACAACTGCCAAGGAAAAAAAAAAACACTAATGTCAGAATCTAATGCAAATAATTGTTTGTTCTTGGCCCGACAAATGTCATTTGGCACTAAAAAGGGCCTGTAAAGCATATGGGAAAAGCTCTGGAAGTTCTTCCTGACATGTCTCCTCTTACGAGCGGTATGTTGCTTACAGAAGTGTTCTACTTTTGCAGATTGTCTCTTTTATTCTCATTGGCGTGGCCGCATATGGCCGCGTGTCGAGCATCGTGACCAACATCACCATATTTGGTGCGGTGATAGCCTGTGGTGTGTTCCTGCTGCTTCTCTCCCTTGTCGGTCTCATTGGAGCAGTCAAGCACCACCAAGTGCTCCTCTTCTTCGTATCCTTTAACGTGGCCGTTCACAAGAGCCGTATATTGGCCGATGGCATGCCCATTGCCTTTACAGAGATTTGTACTTACAATTTTCTTAGGACTCGGTAGCATGTTTAGCTGTAAATTGAACATTTTTTTCTCGGGCAGCTCGCAAAGTGATGCATTAAGAAAGGAAAAATAGACAACCACCCGTTAGTGGCACGAAGCCACAAGGAAATCCATACGGGTTTCTCACGAATAAAGCCTCTTAGTCTCCGAAAAATTCGTCCTGGTCCGGGGTTCGAACCCGGGACCAACGCCTTTCCGGGGCGGTCGCTCTACCAATTGAGCTAACCAGGAAGCTAGCAATCGGCAGCGCAAGAGCGAATTCATCGACAACTCGAAGCAACTGCATGCATATTGCAAGTCAGTTCTGCGGAATGCCTCAAGGTGGCGGAAGGGTTAAGAAAGGGAAAATAGACAACCACCCGTTAGTAGCACGAAGCCACAAGGAAATCCATACGGATTTCCACAAGGAAATTCCGGATTTCCATGTGGATTTCTTTGTGGCTTCGTGCTACTAACGGGTGGTTGTCTATTTTCCCTTTCTTAACCCTTCCACCACCTTGAGGGATTCCGCAGAACTGACTTGCAAAAGTGATGCATTACAGAATCTTGCCTTGCAGCACATGGCATCAGGGCATACCAATCGGGGTTACTAAGTAGGGACTTACTTTTAGATAAGGACAGCAGACATTTAAAATTTTGACAGTTGCACCCTTTTGAGACGGCTAAGCTAATTTTGTAATATTGAGAAATGAGACTAGCTGTTTTTCCATTCAAGTGGATTTGTTGTGTGTTTCATTTGGGCAAACAAACGGACTGGGGAACAGCACACACATAAGGGTTGAACACCTAATGTTGTAAATGGAGATGATTGGAAACGCCTTCCAAGAAAATATGAACAGGCAAATGCTAGTGAAAAAAAAAATGAAGGAAAAACATTAATAGCTTGTTTAGTTTCAATTTATGTTCAAGTGTTAACATATTTATTGTCACCTCTATCTCAGTGAGCAAGATTGAAGGTGCCCATTAGATCACCCAGATCTGGTGTGGTTTTTTCTTTCTTTTGTACTCAGCACTTTTCTGATGTCTTGTATGCAAATATATTCACAAGCAGATCACAGGCTGAGAAGTTGAATTTCAATAAGGTGTAATAGAAATAATCAAACCGCTCAGTAGCCTAGAGCATTACCACAGTGCACGAGATTTCTGTGGATGTTACCTGGCATATATTTCTTAAGTACCTCACTCTAGCTGATAACTGCTTTCTTATTGAGAGATTTCATATTGTAGCTGCAGTGCCCATTCATTTACACAGAGAGAGAGAAAGATGGCACCTTGCTCACATCATGTCCCCCATTTCTGAGCACATGAATGGAACATCGAACTGAAAGAGCCTGATTGCATTCCTTAATGCCGTGTACCAGTACATGGTGATCCTGTTCCTGCTCTTCGTGGTACAGTTCAGTGTGGCCTGTGCCTGTTTGGCCATGACAGAGGACCAGGAACGAGAGCTGGCCAGCCAGGGTTGGAAGAAGGCCTCCCCTGCAGTCAGGGCACAGGCAGAGCGCATATTCCGGTGCTGTGGCTTCGAACGCAATGCCTCAGACCCCACGGCAGAGCCACAGTGTGAGCACGTGCCGACATGCTGCCCACCGCAGGAGGTGAGTTGCCTTGTGCAGTCTTTTCGTTAAAGGGACAAGAAAGTGAGACAGTGAATCGGGTTAAATCGATCAATTGTACTCCGGAAACTCCAATAATGGTAATTTCACCATCATAGATTTATTAATACTAGAGGAGAAAATCAAGGTCAAGGTTTCATTTTGAAATTTCGCGTCAAGACCTCCGCTTCTTATGTCAAGGATTTTGAAGCATATTTTTCGTACTTTGGTGACGTTGGCTCAACGAAATTTTGTGAAACTTGGTATGTTAAATCTATGACCCCCCTCAGAGGACAGTTTACTTCATTTTTATCGATTACCTAGGCCCTAGTGGACACCGTCAAAATCTTCAACATCACAGGGAGTCCTTTATGTTAAGTCCAAGCATGGTTGCAGAAATCAATGGGAAAAAACATGTTGTAGGTATCCATACATTCATCGCGTATCTTACAGGCTAAAGAAAGTGGGAAGTAGATACGGTGTAATGTTGTTTTTATGGCTGCCAACAAGCTAGGTGAGATTTGTGCCATTGTGTAGAGAAAGAATAGTAATAGACGAGAAGCGAACTGACACTTGTTTCGTAAAACGCACCAACACATTCACTGGTTGCCATACAGGTGGGATGTATAAGGTTCCTTCTAGCTGCGGCCACTTCTGCGTAGGACAGATGGGCCCCTGTGTTCACCAGAGATTATTGGAACATAAAAGATCGCTAACCGAAGCTTCACCTTCTAATCTATCTTTACATTGTCGAGAATGCAGGTGCGCGCGAAAATTCGATGAATGCACAGTTTTGTACACGCATAAAAATGGAAGAGACGCGTCTAATGATTGATGCATGAGTCAACCATTGATTAACTTGCATAAAAGAAATTGTATGCCTTAACAGTTATCTTTCACGTAGACCCCCACATGTGCCGGATTGATAGGTTTGCCTATTGCATGGGCATGCGCAGATAAGTTTTCGTCTCTTCTTTCTTTTCCGCCGTTGTGCGTCTCTTCAGTTGTTAATCTAAATTTGTGGTGTCTTGACTTCTTTCTTGTGTCTGTGTTTGCACGCCCTGTCTTTTAGAATTTAAGCTTTCAATTTGGATCTTTCCTGGGTTGTCTATAGATTCCTCCTGATGGCACGTGCGAGTGCCAAGGATGCTGGTCTGCCCTGCATCAAGCTATTCGCAATGGGCTCAAGATCACAGGTGGCATTGGAATGTTCTTCAGCTTCACAGAGGTGAGCTTCACTTCACTGCACAAGGCATGTGTCGTAGTACTATGAAACCTGCTTGCAGGGGTTCTAGGTAAAGCAGTCAGCATTCAATGATACCCATTGAAAAGTTTGGTTGCCCTAAGTTGAAGTACAATGTATATCCCTTTCAGTCACGGTGTGTACATTTGTACACATCAACTTCGGAGTCGCATCAAGCACCGCGTGCTTCTTCAAATGGCCTGAAACATAGTGTGCACATTCGTGCACGCTTTCTGAGTGGATAAATAGCGGTCATTGAACTTCATTATGCAGCTTATTCTGCAGATGATCACTTTGCTAGAGACACTACCAATGTCGTACGATCGTTCGACGCGCGATGTTCCAGGACCGACGTCAGAGTATTTTTTTTCTTCGCTCGAGCGATGGTCCAGGACCGCGTCAAGAGTATTTTTTTTCTTCGCTCGAAAAGCATACAACCAAAAAACAAACTGTGCATGCATTTTGGCCATAATAGATGATTCATTTTATGCAAGGATTGAAGCCGACTGATTGCAGAATAATTATATATTTAATTACACGCTAATTACCATTAATTGCTGAAACCTCGCACAAAACAACACATCTTTCATTTTATTTCTTGAATGTATTACTGAGTGCCTTGAAATCATGCCATGCAAATTTGATGCATTTGCAGACAGTGCATCATAATTCGTGACTGAAAGGGATATACAATGGGAGATCACAATTCAGAAATTCAAATCAGAATTCATGTGCAGTAAAATCTCGTTAATTTGACCCCCGTTAAATCAAAATTTCGCTTAATTCGGACGCGGCGTCTGGTCCCGTCCAACGTCCAAAATGTGCATTGTTCTATGGCTGAGAACTCTCATTAATTTGGACAGATTTGACCGTGCTTCGGTTAATTCGAACTCCCGACCGAGGTCGGATCGTGACGGGGAAGCAGCAGCGGATACCGCCACGGCCACGGTTCGGATATAATTGGGATTCGCAGCCAAAATCGACGGCGCATCTGAACAACTTCGAGATCGGATCATGGCCTCCGAGATTTAAAATGAGGTAACAAGATCGGATCATGGCCTCCGAGATTTAAAACGAGGTAACGAGATCGGATTATAGCCTCCGAGATTCAAAATGAGCTTTGCATCTCAGAGGCACATACACAATGAAAGGCAGTGCATCGCTACTGCCATCAGCAACAGGCAACCGACAAATTTGGCTTCTTTTTTTTCTTATTATGCGTCCAACACGTTTTCGTTGCGACGGCATGGCGACGGCAGCGACGGTCCGTCCGCGTTATCAACGCGACCAGCCAGCCACGAGTGGTGGATAATACCGTATTTATTCAAATCTAAGCCGATGTTTTTTTTTTTTTTTTTCGAAAAAACGATGTGCGAAAGTGGGGGGGGGGGGGGTTCGGCTTAGATTCGAGTACAATGATTAAGTTCTTTTGTGTTTCTGGCCTTGCGAATTTCGGGGGTCGGCTTAGAATCGGGGCCGGCCTAGATTCGAGTAAATACGGTAAGAATAGCATAGAATATGGCATAAAGGCTGTTTCACATGCCGCGATTGCAGTGAAGAAAATCGCTCGGTTCGCTCTATTCACTCTGTTCGCAACCGCCGCTAATGGCGGTTTCGTTTCACATGGACCGCGAATGGTCTGCGATTTTTTGCTCTGCGACTACCGCGGCGTGCAAAGTTGCTTGCTGCCGTTGTTCGTGGCAGACACGGCATAATTTTCGAATGTAATGTAACAATCTGTGTGTTATAATATTCTTAAATTTTCATCACCCGTAGCGAAGAGCACGCGTGTTTTGCCATTTAAAAACAGTTTCCAATCTAAATTCACTTGAAGATACACAACAACGGCCATAACCAAAACAAGCTCATTGGCGCAATTTCGACGGCTCGGCCGGGTCGGCACAATTTCGACGGGTCTCGACTGAAAAATCGCTTCGCTGCTGCGAACAGAGCGAAAAATTTCCAACATGTTGGTCGCTTGCCGTTGACCGCTGCGGCGAGAGCGAACGGCCTCTTTTTCGCTCGAGCGAATTTGCAGCCTGAAAATCGCTCTGTTTTGTGTCATGTGAAACGGCCTTAAGGCATCGTTAAGGCCGTTTCACATGACACAAAAAGTAGCGATTTTCAGGCTGCGAATTCGCTCGCAGCGAAAAAAATGGCCGTTCGCTCCCGCCGCAGCGGTCAGCGGCGAGCGACCAACATGTTGGAAATTTTTCGCTCTGTTCGCAGCGGCAGAGCGATTTTTCGGTCTGGACCCCTCGAAATAGCACCGGCTCGGCCGAGCCGTCGAAATTGCGCCAAAGAGTTTGTTTTGGTTGTGGCCGTTGTTGCGTATTCTCAAGTGAATTTAGATTGTAAAGGGTTCTTAAATGACAAGACACGCGTGCTCTTCGCTACCGGTGATGAAAAGTTAAGAATATCATAATGGACAGATTGTTACATTACATTCGAAATTTATGCAGTGTCTGGCACAAACAACGGCAGCAAGCAACTTTGCCCGCCGTTCCAGTCGCATAGCGAAAATCGCAGACCATTCACTGTCCATGTGAAATGAAACCGCCATTAGCGGCGGTTGCGAACAGAGCGAATAGAGCGAACCGAGCGATTTTCTTCGCTGCAATCGCGGCATGTGAAACAGCCTTTACGCGATAGCACCCCTGGTGTTCCGCAACGTGCGTGGTGAAGCGTTGTGCAGGCCTGGCGTTCCAGACTTTCCGCACGCCTTTCTACGTACGAGCTCTGCAACATTTTCAACACTGACGAGACAGCGCTGTTCTTTAAGGCTCTGCCTGACAAGACGATCGTGTTTAAGGGGCACCCGTGCATCGGCGGGATGCGGAGTAAAGAGCAGGTGACAGTTCTTCTGCCTACGAACATGACCGACACAGAGTGGCTGCCGCTGCTGGTGATAGGAAAGGCTGCGAAGCCAAGATGTTTTAAGAGCATTCAGCAGCTGCCTGTCGACTACCGCTTTAATAGAAAGGCTTGGATGACGGCCGAAATATTTCAAGCCTGGCTGCGTGAGCTAGACCGCCGCTTTGCGGCACAGTGTGCGCGGACAGCCACCTTCAGGAACTTAGCAAAATTGTGATTTCCTTGCACGTTGCCTCCGCGAATCAAACCGCGATCACAGACTTCTTTAAGAAATAAAAGTCTGGTGGTGGCAGCAACATTTTTCTAGTGTTTTGATCGTACTCGCGATAATTGGAACCCTCGGTTAATTCGGACATTCTCTCTGATCCCGTGAAGTTCGAATTAACGGGGTTTTACTGTACAATGGAAGATCAGAATTCAGAAATGCTTATAGCTCTAACATATTTTGCAGAAATGAGTTTGAGAGTGGTTGCGACAAAATCGCTTTTTGTCCAGCTTGTCTTGGCAAAACTGCACATAAAAAGTATTTTGTTAAATTCTTATTTAATGAGCAAAAATTATGCCAAATAAAGAACTTCTAAAATTTTTAGCTTTTTTAACATAAACTGCATATTCTATATAGCATGGTGAACCTACAATGCAATAATAACTTTAATAATAGAACTTTACCATCAACATTAAACTTCATGTCATGGCCTGCACCTTCATTTAGACAAAGAAATAATCCAACCTTAACTTGTTTGTGCTCACAATGGTACATCATGCTGAGCTGCTGCAAGCTTATGTTGCGTGAAATGTTGAAAGAGAGGACAGAGGAATCTAGTCTAAGTTCACATAACTTGTTCACGTTACATTTGTCCGTGATGGTACAGCACGCGTACCACACTTGCCTCAACTAACCCCCTCTCTCTCTTCCTTGTTCTTGCCCTTTCCCGCCCGGCCTGCCTGCAGTTCATCGGGGTGTGGTTGACGGTGCGGTACCGCAACCAGAAGGATCCTCGTGCTAACCCTAGCGCCTTTCTGTAACCACTAACACCCACTCTCCAGTGGCTTCTTGAAATGGCTCTTTTGCGAGGGGGCTCTCTCTGGTGCCACGAGGTACGCAAGCTCTGGCCTGACACTCCAAAGTGCTGCACCCCCTCCCCCTCATTTCGTATCCGTATCACCGGCACATGTCCCATAGTGTTTTGTAATAACATTACTAGAGGGAAATATAGCATTGCATTTGTTTAGTCACTATAAATCTGTAGGATTGCATAGATAAATCCTTAGGGAGTTTGGTGTGGCCTTGTTCAGAATGTACTTAGATTGTAGTTTCCACCTCGGCTTTTTAGCCCCAAATGTGTTGTATGCTCACCTTGTGTTCCTTAGAGCTTTTTAAAATGTTTTTAATTCACAGTGAATTCAAGTCATTGTGTAATCTTCAGAATGTGAGCAAATCATGACACCTGGAGTATGCACATGCTAAATTTAGGTTATGCTTGACGAAAAACACTTGCCGCGCACAATTCATTTGTTGAATTCTAAGCAGTTGTTCTTGTTCAGGATGTTCTAGAAACTGTGAAGCCACAGAAAATTGAGCGAGCCAAATTAAACTATTGAATACATCGTCATGTAGTCAATTCGTAGTGAAAGATAAGCTTCAGGAAGGTTTTAGCTCTGTGATAATGCAGGATATTGTTTGAAGCCAGATGGACAAACTTTAGGCCTAGGTAGATACTGGTAGTTTGTGAAGACTCTAAATGCCAGATTTCCCTCTAGTAGTCTTGACATGAAACTATAATCACTTCTAGGAAATACTACTGCAGTACCTCTCTGACTTGGCCAGCTTATGATGGATGAGTTTTCCCAGTGCTTTCGCACTCGCTGCTTATATAGTATGTACTGTTCTTTTCCCCCTCTCCTTTTTAAAACATTTCTCTTTTGTTGTTGACGAGCTCAGATTTTATGTGAGTGCTGCACTCCATTTGTGCTGACATATAGCAAATTTCAATTTGTTTTTACTGTGGCATCTTCAAGACGTTGCTTGTTGGATTTGCCATTTACAAGTATTCCACCATGAGTTGTGTAATGTCTGCCTGTTTTACAGCATTCAGTGACAAAGCACTTTTGTATTGATTACAAGGAAAGAAAAAACTGACTTTATTGTATATTGCTTGTCTTAGTACTCAAATGCTGTAAGAGTTTAACGTCATTAAGCAGTGCAGGCCATCAAAGGCAGTTGCACTAAGCTGTCTTTGTATTGTACAAAAGTCATTGCATGCAGTCTTCTTGAAAACCCAAGTATTTTCTTCATCAAAGCACTCAGACTAGCACGAAATGCATTCTTGCACAAATGGTGTGGGTGTGCACATCAATGCTTCATCACTAATTAACATGTAAATGAGCAGTACTAATTGCAGGAATGCATTTGCAGTGTGGTTGCAAGACCAAAGCAACGTGTTGATTTAACAATGCCATTATACTCGGGAGTCAATAGAAGCAGAGCAAACTTCTATCCATGTTGCCTTTTCCTTCATATTGCTAAAGTTCTTATTCTAAGATTTTTGAAGTAGTTGATGTATGATGGTTCTAATCTGGGCATTTCTCGGCCTTGCCTCTTGACACGCACTGATGAGGGTCACTTCATGGTGTGACTGTAATATTGAACTAATGATCAAATGCATTGGCGTAGTGTATATAGCTTATGGCTCAGTTTGCCCTAAAGAGTTTAAGCTCCTCACTGCAGCAGCCTCATTCATGCCAAGCTATTGGTGAACGATTATGAACCTCTGGTCACTAAAATCATTTTAAAAGTCTTCCACCACAACATATTATACGTGCCCTGTATTTCTGTCAGACATTAAAATGAATCATTTAAAAACTCAACCAGTAGAATACCTTTTAGGAAAGACGCAAGTAAATGTTGCTGGCTATGGTGACTCTGGCTGTGGCATTTGGCTTGTGATTTCAAAATCATGGGCTTGATTCCTGGTTGCAGCGGATGCATATTGGTGTTGGTGGGCAGAATGCGAGAAGTCTGCATATTTAGGTACAGAGAAAAATACGAATAAGGGAAAGGCAGGGATAATTCGATGTTTCACAGCACAAGGAACAAGGACAACATTGATGGAGACACACAGTGTTTTCAATGTCGTCCTTGTTCGTTGCGTTGTGAAACATCAAATTATGCTGCACCAACTAGCCCAATGCTCAACCTTAGTGAAAGGTAGGGAGGCTAACTGGAATTTACTAAACTGCTGGTTTGCTACCCTGCACTAAGGGAAAGGGAAGATCGAAAGAAGAGCTGAGACAAAAAGCAGAGGTGTCAATAAAAAGATGTAAGGAATAAAGACAAATATGTATAGTCCCCCTAATAGGCCACTACCACATAAAAGGTTCCAGTGCAGTGTAGGTCTGGTATTTACTATAATGGTTTAGTTGTCCGTGCATGATCTAGGGTGGTTGAAGTTAATATGGTTAAACCCAAACTCCCCCTTTTTCAATACCTCTAGAGCTGTGCGAATAGCAAAATTTTGGGTGCGAAACGAATTCGAATATTGAAGTGCGAGTGCGAATCGAATCGAATATTTTTTGAATATTTCTCGAATATTTTTCAAATACTTCGAAGCGAAATTTCAGAAAAAAAAAGTTAGAGAGGATTCCTTAGCATATGCTTATGAGATAGCAACATGAAAGTGTTTCTGTTCGCTAGGTTGATGAAGCACTGGCGGCGGGGTGATGTTTCATAGTTGTCTTATCAAGAATGAGGCAATGTAGAGGCTGAATTCTATTTATATACATGATTTGGTGCAACCAAAGTGTTGCCCACAACACTTTACACATGATAGGCAAAGATGCCATTTCCTCAGCCTCTCCTCCTCTTTCAACTTCTGTGAAAGCCCAACTGATGTGGTGGACAAGGGTGTGCTCCCTTCAAGTCCGGAGTTGCAAATCTGACTCGTAGACGTCGATATATGAGAACATCTGAAATTTTGGTTGCTAAAAAGATCCGGCTTCCGATTTTTCAGACTTCCTGCCCGAATTTCAGGTTCACAACAGCATTAATTGAGCCCTCACCTCTGCCACATCTTTCATATCAAAGTTGGAACCAGCGTTTTCTTGAGTTAATACATTTGCAACCGCAGCGCAGCTTGAAAGGCAGCTTTGCCGTAATAGGGGTGTGTGATGAGGTGAAGCATACTGAAAGTCTAGGGACAACTTCCAATCGGATGTTGACTGTCTTGGCCAAGTTCGACCATAACAGAGCTTGAAAGGCAGCTTTGCCGCAATACCGGGGTGTATTGCGGCAAGGTTTTTTTTTTTACTTGAATGAACTTGCTTGGTTCTTGAATGGTTGCTTGGTCTGTGTGTGCGTGTGTATGTGTGTGTGTGTGGTGGTCCTGTCATCACGTTATTGTCTTTTTTTTTCTCCCCCCCCCCCCCCTCTTGTTAGTTGGTGGCTGTATTTGTGGCTTACCGTTACCGGCTTCAAAAAGACCCCGAGGTGGATCCTTACCTTCTGCTGGGTGGAGGAGCTCGTGTCACGTGACAAGCCACCCTTCTCTCTTCCTTCTCCTCTCCACATATTTTCTGACATTCCTCACTCCCCCCCACATACATGTACACACATGCACACATGCATACATGTTGACACCAAAGCCTTTTCACACTTTTGCTCGCATTCTTTCTGTGTCTTACGTTCCCTGGTGATATCTTCGTACAGAGTGCTGCAAATTTTTATCCTTTCTCTTTCTCTAGAGGCCACGATAATTGTGTTATGGTATAGTATATTGTATTTGACAGGTCATCTGGGAGCACTTTGACAGGGCTACGAAAGTCTTGTGAGGCAGTAAAAAACTACTGTGCAAATAGGCATGCTCTAGCGGAACAGTGAAATTATTGCTGTCAGGCCCACTCATATTTGTAGCCCACTGCTATAGTGCTGTTTCCCAGCCTTCGTAGCAGCAAAGTAGATCTACAAATGAACATTGCATTTTGTGTGGTGACGTGGGACCAGATATTTTAATGACACTTCATTTTTGTCAGGCCATTCCTATTC
The DNA here is from genome assembly GCF_013339695.2 of Rhipicephalus sanguineus. Classification (NCBI taxonomy): domain Eukaryota; kingdom Metazoa; phylum Arthropoda; class Arachnida; order Ixodida; family Ixodidae; genus Rhipicephalus; species Rhipicephalus sanguineus. Next base: position 37,998,732 of record NC_051180.1, on the reverse strand, counting down.
TTTGTCACTGGCCCATGTGTACTAATTGCTTGCCACGTCTCACCACTCTAAGCCACTGGGTGTGATTGTCATTGGCACAAGTGCATAGTACTAGCGTACAACCTTTGTCTGCATCGGCTACAGGGCATGGGGGATGAAAAGAACAGAATTGTTACGAAACACGGCCCTTTGCCGAGTTGTGAAGACTGAAACTTAACGATACTTTTGTTACACAAATGGCCCTTACTACACCAGAGGTAAGAGCAATTTTAGCCTAATGGTAAACCTAATGGCAATGTGCTTGGCCATCCAAGTTCTATTCTTGATTGGCAGAGTGGTGGCCTTTTTGTTGGAGGCATACTGTGGAATTTAATTTCTAGAGTACCTTCAAAAGTGGATGCATATTACCACAGTTTCCTCTGTATTTCAGTTAAAGGACACTGGTATTGACACAGAAACTGTGAGGAGCCAAGGCGCTCTTTTCTTCTTTTTTTTAACACAAAGAGGTCAAGTATGTTTGGTTGCACTTACGCTTACTACATGCTGGTTTTGCGAATGCAACACCAGCAAACTGTGGTTCGCAATAACTGAAGTTAAACCCAGTTACTTTATGATAAAGCTAACTTTAACTTACACTGCCCACATGATGTGGGTGTGACAAAAGGCAGTTCTGAAAATTGTAGGAGGCGAGAGAGAGCACTGCGAAGTGATAGGGGCTGTCTCAAAATGTGTGGCGTTTTTGCTCAATTTCATAACACTCGGCACAGAGCTGTACATTCAGCTGCTGATGTATGACATACTACGTGCTTGGATTTCACCATTACAGTGTTAGATGCGCTATTGTAATAATTACCAAGTCCAAAAGAGGCATGAATGTTGCTGTTCTATAATGGCATTGTTGGTAGCACAGCTGATGTCAAGCTACATATATATGTAATTGAGCTGCATATAGTTCCATATTTTCCATAATTGAGCTGCATATAGTTTCTCGAGCAGGCATAGTATCACACGCTCTTTGTTGTCTGCTTGCTGCTGTGGCTATGTGTTTAGGTTCAGAATCGATTGTGCGAGTGAAGAGCAAACAAAGTTGCTCATCTTATGTGCAAGTTCTGTCTGTGTTTTGTCGAGGCAACTTAATTGGCATTGTCTCAACCATGTCGTCTTATTCCACATACCGAACTGTCTTTTTCTCATCCAGCACCAATTCCATAAAACAGCAACTGCTCTGAGCAGTGCGTGGTTTGCGTATGCACCAACGCTTCAACTGTACTTGCGTCACCTTTGACGGGGGCTGCAATAGTGTGCACATTCCCAGGTTACGTGCATGCAGAAGTGGGCACATGTAGTTTTTGTAGTTACTGCTGGTTTTGTGCAGTAATAATCTGGCGATATACTACATATGAAAACATAGTGGATGACAAGGAACAGACGTTCAGGCATCAGGCACATACCTTGTAAAATGCCTTACCCTTCGTTTCTTTTTTTTTTGTACGTGTCATTTCTGTTGCTCTACTGTGTTGTGTCGTCTTGCATTATTGCTTTTTGAGGCTGCTCAAAAAGTTTCAAGTGAGTCTATCTAGACCATCTTTTATCCTTGTTCCTTCTAGTGATATAGAGTCTACAGTTGCCCACATTGCCTTTGTCAGTGGAAAATTATCCTATTTGTAGCGACTCTGCTGCATGCTACTAAAGCCCTTGTTACATGCATACTTTCAGAAAGAATCCTAACCAATAACAAATTCAAATCTGAGTGTCCCATCAGATTCATTCCGTTACTTTGCACAAATGAGCCTGTAGGTCTCGCTTGATTCTATTGTCTTTGAAAATAAATCTGATAAGAGTATAAGAACAAGCGAAGTACAATACCTCATGTGTGAAACAGGAAAAAAAACTGACAAACTTGCATGAATTTCATCTCGGAAAGCGGTGCAAATGCTGGCTCTTAGTAGTCAGCATCGCAACGTTAAGTTTCAGAAAAATACCATGTTACTGAATGGTTGTGTTGTGAAAAGGAGTACACTTTAGGGCGTATACGTGCTTTAGGTCTGGCATCTTCAGCTGGGCATTGAAGAGTCATAGTAAGGCTGTATCTTGTAATGGCATGCAGTCAAATGTAGTGTAAACACTGTAGTGTTTGTTGATTAATGTTAAAGTGCACTTTTGCACTTGACCTAATATTAATGCAATATCTCGTAGTGCGCAATCATGTGCCAGCTGTACACGCTTTTGTCTCACCCGACAAACGAGTGCAATGGGCTAGAATGGCTTACAAACACTGCACAAGGTTTTAATGGCATTTTATGGCAGTCGCCAGTTTTTCCAACCAGTGCAAGCTTAATTACCTCTGTAAAACTTCTCTGGTAAAATTTAAGAAAGGGCAGACTCTATGGAGATTATAATGGTAACAGTGCTTTTTTGGTGACATTTAAAATTTAAATAACTAAATTATCCCGCAAGCTTTGTGGTTGCCGTCTTTAGCAAGACATTAATGAGAAACTCCCTAGCAGCACATAGCAGCCACGTTCAGGAGGTTCCCCCTTTTTTTTCATTTTGTTTTTTTTTTTAAGAGTTACATCAGCCCATTTATATAAATCTGTCGAAGGAAACAGCATTAAAAACATAGACTAGAAAGTAACATAGGTTGGGTGCTGCCCTCTTTTAGTTGCCAACTTTCCTGATGTCGGCTTTAATAAGCACTACCGCTGCTTTATATCCATGTAAGCTCACTGCAGATACTTGTTTGGACTCATAGTGCTTCATTTTCAGGGACTAAGACTCCGTGCTGAGCACGTTGTTTCCATTGCAGTTCACAAACTGCACTACGTTCCAGTTTAAAAAATTTTATCTTGCTTTTCATATGCTTGCCAAGATACTATGTAGCCTCTCCTATTTAGCAATGTCTTCAGCATTCCTTGTAAAGAGATTGCTTTTTTTTTACTCTGCATTTTTAACTGCAAAGAGATTAAAGTGTGCTTCATGTTTACACCTTTGTCATGCCTATGTTGCTGCTGTATTAAAGCCTGCAACTTTTACTTTTGTACACACTAGGCAAACTTTTTTTTTTTCGCATTTACTTGCCAGCAGTTCTTATATCTGAGTTAGGGGAAAGTGTATGTATATTGTAAAGTTAAAGTGGAAATATGATATTTAGTAGGAAAAATCTTTTTTTAAAGGATTGTTCTCTTTTGTTTTGTAATAAAATGTTTGTTTCAGTGCATTTACATGAATTGGCTTTCTTTAAATTTGGTCACGCCACCCAACAATTGGTTGTGGTATTTCATCACATAAGATGCATTTCAAATGCATAGTTGCTACGAGGAGCAGGAACAGGTTTACCTCTGCATTAGTTTCTCACATTCACGTTTAAAAGAAGTTTCACGTTTAAAAGAAGCATTCACGTTTAAAAGAAGTTTGAATTTATTTGCAGCTACGCACCCGAAATTAATTTGTGACATCAGTTATTCACTGCTAAACAACTGTAAAGCTGTTTAGCAGTTTAAAGGGACTGACAACTGGCCAGAACGTGTGATTAGTTCCGGGTCGAAATAAAAAGACCGTGAGTTAAAGTGACACATTCAAGCATCCATTTTACGATGCAAGTAAGATTTATATTTTTAAATCGCTTTTAAAAGTCGCAAGAAAACAGTATGTTGCGCAGTCTTGCGGAAGAGCCTGGAAGCCTCATTATGGTGTCGTTCACTTTGCTGTACGTACTCTGATGCTTTCATGCACACCATAATTGGTGCTCAACATAGAGCATGTACTGTATATTATTATCCATCCTCACTCTATTTTGTGCTGCTCATGAGGTAAAAAGTCGCATGCTGAGAAGCGGTGCTGCCTTTGCGGCAACTAGTGGCGCACGCGTGCGCAGCAAACTGCTACACACAAACACGAGCCACTCTCACGCTGACCTCCAACTGGTTGAAGCATGTGCTGTGTATACAACTTCATAGTCACTGCAGGTGGAAACTTTTAGAATATGAACATTTAGAATATAAATGTTTCCCGCCGTTTTCTGTGATCACCATTCCATGATCAAACACTGACCAGTAAGCTTTTCGTTGCGCTGAATAAAGCAGGTACCGTAAAAATTGGCTGTTAATCCCTTTAACTCGTGAGAAATTGCATAATTTTCTCCATTACAGATGAAACAAAAGCTTGGGAAATTAGGTAAGCAAGTAACATTTTAATGCCAGCAATATCTATAAACAGCATTTGGATATGTGGGCAATATTTCTTTCTGCGGAACTTGAACTTTGGTCGACTAGTAAATGTACACCACAGAGTTCATCTGTCTGGAGTCCAGGAAGCTATGCTGCTCTCTGGATCTGCAGGGTCTATGCACTTCCAGTCGGGAAATATTGCAGGAACGGGGCCAACAGCTTGCTCGAGAAAAGGCACCAGACATCTTGCAAGCTTCTGCGAGCCAGGCTTTGACAGGTGTAGGCCGTCTAGAAGCAACCGCTGCCAGTTCTAAAGGCAAGATAAACACAGTGAAATTCAAGATCTTCAATCCTCATTATTAATGGAACAAGTTGCTAGACAGCATGGATTTGTTGAAACATAAAAGGGTCACGGTTCGCATTAATGTGTGATCTGCGAAAACTCGCTACAAAAAATTTACTTGGCACCGTTCATCCACCCAGCTGAGATAGACAGCGTAATGCTTGGAACATATTTTCCATATGTAACATTGTATGAAGTATATACACACATATATTTTTATACATAGTTCAAAGTACAGAAATGAAGGCCAGAATGTCTGTACTTATCCAATTACTTGGCTACCAGAGCTATGCTAGATTTCCTTAGAGACACTACACCTTGCAAGTCCCAGGGAGCTGCAACAAAGCCTCCGAAATTTCATCTCGACACGTTAAATAGTGAACCATTTGCAAAAATTATGCTACAAATACATGAGAAAGGCTGTTTTTAACTAAAAACCTCGACCGAAGACTAAGTTGGATGAAGCATTGTTTTTATTTAACGGTTTTGTTTTTTACTCCCAGTGAGCCCCTGCAATATACTCTGAGGGTTTGGTCGTGGTAAAAGCTAATTACTAGGAAAAATAAATTCTTTATCAGGGGGGGGGGGGACTATGACAGCAAGAAAGTTTTCCTAATTCTTGGGAAGGCTTTGAGTTCATATTTCCTTCCTGCATGGACCTGAGCATAAGAGGTTAGTCTGTGGAAGAGAGTTTCCAGTAATAAAAGCGACCTTTCAGGGCAGCTAAATTGTGCAGTTACAGCAGCGCGGATACACTGGACACAATGACGAGACATATGTGCTTCTTTTACACACAGTTCCATTGCCGAGAGTGCCATAGCAGCCCAATGACTTGCATTATATTGCATGTGGTTCAGTTGGATGAACCACGCTTGTAGGCTTATTTGAAATGTGAAAACATCGCACGAGCCTTATGTCCTTAAGGAACTTGTCCTTATGGAACGACGATTTCAGGTAAGTTGAGAAATTTCTCTATACTATAGGAGGAAATGCAGCGTAGTCTAAATTGATGTGCAATTAAGGCAGGAAATTTCACGCTGTTGGCAGTATGCTGAGACTAGCAGAAATAACCCTTTTACCCTGTCCATATGCATGAAACTACCAAAGCTTTTGTATTATGGCCTTCACCTGTTCTTGTTGGAATGCAGCAAAGATGTCGATGACTTTTATGTGCTGCTCTTCACCGAGTTTAGAAACTGCGTCCACATATCTGGAGACCGTCTCTAAGTTGCGCCTTGCCAGATCCCTGCCTGTGAAAAAAAAAAAGGAACATTTTCCTTTACATTGCTGGCTTTGACTGTTCACTGTTTATACATATCCTCAATTATCGAGCAGCTTGCACACTAGCTACTTCGATCACTACAACTGCACTGGAGCCCGGTATACCATAAAAAAAAAAAAACAATTGTAGGTTAGCAATCACAAGGTGACTGAAATGTGGCAGCAGGAAGTGTTAGTGCAAGCTGGTGCCCTCACTTATAAAGTTACTGCATCTCATTCATTGCAGATTCCCTGCTTTGAGCACTACTATGTTTGGATGATACTGTATTCCTGTATTAGTGACTGCCTACATTTTCAGGATTATAGCTTTGTAGAATAACAGCACATAAACGGGTCGCTCACCAGGTGTGGGCATTGGGTACTAGTGTAGTGTGTATACTGCTTGCTGGGTGATCACACCTGCCAGGTAAGGGATGGTGGCATGGTGCAAGAACGGTTTAAATTTCAAACAGAAAGCCATGCACCCTTCATTTGGGGGGGGGGGTGTAAGAGAAAGTGAAAGTCGCATGCACGCCAGCCCTATGCAAGAGGTGCCCCTTGGAACGTCGTCCACGGGCCACTGTGGAGCATGCAATGCCACCGCTAGATAGGCGAGGTGAGTCAAAATAAAAAGAGCAGGAAAAAAGAAAACAGAAGGCTGGGATGATCACAGAACATTGGGGCCAGCAGAGAACGTGGGGAAGGTATGCCCCCTTGCAAATGCTAGCCATGGTAATGGGCCAACAGTGGTTGCTTTGCTACCGTGCTGCCCTCCCGATGACGATGATCATGCCCTCCTGGTGGAAACTCGATTTCTTCAGCTCCTCCAATAATGAATGAATTTTAAAAATTCCTCTGGTAAAATGCAATCGGGGCCCTTCATGGTAAAACTTCAGCTTAGCTTACGCTAATTTGAATGTAAAAACCATGGAGAATGAAAATTTGAATATTTGGAGGAAGAATTAGAATATTTTAAGGAACATCCTCAAACTAGAAGTGTGAAAAGTGCAAATTGTAAAACATGGTTTGTGGTCACCAAATTGCTTACCAGTTTTCGTGCACCAAGTCACCCACTTTTCATCACAGTAAGGAGGAGGTGTCAGGAGGATGACTTTGTTCATGGGTACACCACAAACCTGGATGCGAGCTTCAGTTTAACTTCAACACACTGCGAACTGTCACTCAACTACAGAATACATGTTTTAGAACTTTTGCGTGGCTGGAACATGGTGCAGAATTTGGCGTTTTAATGTGCTTGCAGGCAGTGCAACACCAGGCCTTTATTCACAGCAGACTACATAAAACACAAAAAAGCTGGCGTTTTTTGGTTGCCTTTGTAAGTCCGTGCATATTGTGTTTTGTACTTTTAAGCTGTTACCTAGACTGATGACAAACATGACCAGCTACAAGTTGTGTGGCACTGAATTCAACAGGTATTTCTGAAGCAGCACCTCAAGAAACACATCAACAGCTCAGAGGCACCAACAAATGAAATTGACTGTTTTAGGAAATGGCTAGTGTGGACCTCTACTTAGATTAAAACAAACTACCAGCGAAGTTTCCCTCTGCACTGAATTCAATATAAGGCGCTACCTTGATATGCTGCAGCATTTCTTCCAGATTCGAGATGAACTCCTTCAAAGGCACATTCTGTGCCCCATGGTCTGTGGGCTCACTACAGTCATTCGCTCCAAGGAATACGACAAATGCGGCCACGCTTGCTGCATCCTCCGGACCAAAAATCCTGGGCAGGATATACTTGCACATGCGTGTGTTGTAGCCAGAGAAACCTCGCACCACAACATCACACCGCCTGTGGGAGAAAGAGAGAGAGATACGAAGAGGAAAGGCAGGGAGGTTAACCAAGCTTTGGCTCGGTTGGCTACCCTACACTTGGGGTGGGGGAATAATAGAAAGGAAAGGGTAGCGAAGAAGAGTAAGAAAGAGATGGATGAACAGCTTGAAACTACACAACACGAACTAGCGCTGTTTGTTCACAGGTGCTCGTGAAGTCCGGTGGTCCTCAAGAAGCACAAGAGGGCTTTCGTGGCCTTGCGCATATGCGAGACCGTAGGCCAAGGTCCCAAGATCTTCTTTTCTGTCAGTGGTCTTGAATCCAGGTGACGGAGCTTGACTTTCATACTACGTCGTTGAGCCTGGTATGATGGGCAGTGGCATAGAATGTGTTCAAGCGTCTCCTCGCAGGCGCAAATGCTGCATGCCGCACTGCTGGCCATTCCAATGAGACACGAATACGCATTCCAGGCATGCGGAACTAGCGACGGCGACTATGCTGTGAAGTAATGTATGAATGACCCCATGAAACACATAACCTCTATAAAACGTCTTTAAAACGTTTAAAACCGCCATAAACCTCTGAAATGTTTTATGGAGGTTTTGTGTTTCGTGGGACGGTACGAAATAACATGTGAGCAGTTTTCGAAGGAGCGAGAGAGGCTTTGGCTCAGGGGCGTAGCCAAGGGGGGGGGGGGGTTCAACCCCCCCCCCCCCCCCGAAATTTTTCAGTTTTGCTTGCGTATATATACACGCACACATACAAACGCACGCACGAACACACATAATGTATGGTTAAACCCCCCCCCCCCCCCCCCCCGAAAAAAAATTCTGGCTACGCCCCCTGCTTTGGCTTGTGCTGCAGCGGGAGATATGGATTAAAGAAATTGATACAACGAACGAATTACCTTTCAAACGCTTCGGCCACGAGTGAACCCCAGCAGCCTTCCTCTGAGAAAGACCGCTGCAGAAAAAAACATGCGAAATTGACAACCCGCACAAATAGGCGCAGCCGGACTGCTCACCTGCGTCAAGGAATCTCCAAACAAAAATATTCTCGGGTAGACGACCTTACGAACGTGGCAGCTGGGAGTCATGTCTTTCCTAAGCAGGCTGGAAACTCGGCGATTCTCGCGTTCGTGCAGTTGGTTTCGTTTCGATCATGTAGAGTGTACGGGACTGGGATGTGATCCTGGTGAGGAAAAAACGCTACTGCAGTCCTTGTAAGGAGCACGGAGAGGAATGAAGGCGAGTTAGGAAAGCAGTGAGAGTGCTGAGAGCGCAGGGACAGTGCACACTTGCGCGTGACGCGTCACCGGCGTCGCATTCTCGGAGGCCATACTTTCGGCCTACTGTGATGTCTTTGTCTGTGCTCAGACAAGTGAAAACCGTTGTAAATCCGCCTGAATGCACAGAGAAAAAGTGCAGCTCGTTCTGCCGCGTAAAATCTGTGTTGTCAAAAGCATCTAGCCCCTACAGTCCTCGGCATTGGTAGGCAACTTGAATCGCTCGCACTACGGTCCCTAGAATAGGGACCGTACTCGCACGCACGCGCTGACTTTGGCCGGCCGGCTGGCTTTGACTTTTTAGCGGTACTTTGGCTACGACTTTAGCCTGCTTTGGCTTCGCTTTTTCTTGCGGCTTTCCGCAGTTGCAACGGTTGGTGTAGCTCCCGTGTTAGGGTGGCTAGAAAGGGAGGTGTGCTGAGCGCGGCGGCCAGCCATAGGAGAGGGTGGTCCTCTTTCGCGTGATCGCCGCTAGGGCACAACGTAGCGCTGCCGTCTGGGGCGCCGTCAGCGTTTCCGCGGAGAGAGGCTGGCCGGCGGTTTGTAGTTGTGTCGGTTGTGTAGTTTGCTGCGAACTGTTGGCGTGTGCTGTTGATTCATGAGTGTTGTGTGCTAGCAAAGATGCCGTCTACCTCAAAGAAAAAAACTCAGCGTTGGTGCTTCGTGCCAGGGTGTGATTCCGGCTACAGATCTTGTTGGGAAAAAGTGTCCCTTTTCCGTGCACCGACTTGCCAAGAACTGTTCTTGAAGTGGGCACGCTCCATTCCGAGGGCTGACAAACCGCTTTAAGAGAATTCTGCTGTTTGCGCAAAGCATTTGCGCAAACAGCGGAATGAATGGCAAAATGTCAAAGAAATGAATGACAAAAAAATCAAAAGGAGAAAGCCTTGTGTGATGTGAGGCAAGCCGCGGAAACAATCAAGTACATTCTGTAGTACACAATAAAGGTTCTTTACCTAGTAACATGTTGCATTAATTTATTTGGTTTCTGAATTGAGCCTCAAAAGACTACCGAGCGTTGTATTACCATGTATGCCGGCCATGATTTAATCCCGATTTGGTTGGCGTAGATCAAGTTATCTGCTTTCGCACGTAATGAGGCGCACGAATAAATGATCAGAGTGCATTAGAGCATAATTAAGCCCCCAGGGCCATAATTAAGGGGGGGGGGTGAGGGGGTTCTGACACCCCCGAAATTTTTTCTTGCTTTATTTATTTCTTTATTTATCATAGTACCCACAGCGCCCAAGGGCATATTACAGTTTGGGGGGGGGGGGGCGAGAATACAATATTTCGATACAGAATACAGATTCCAACACTTCAATATTACAATAAATGCAATTCACTGTCAACTTACGTAGTGATACATGGGATATACACAATATAAATCGGGTTCATAGTACAGTTTTGTCCTTACACAACCGCGCGAGTACACTACTGGAGACCCAGAAGTGAACTTGAAAATACTTCATGTGAAGTAATTTCTGCTACTTCAGGAGACAATCTATTCCACTTGCTTATCGTCCTCGGAAAAAATGACATTTTAAATGCGTCAGTCGGGCAGCTTATTTCCTTTATCTTATTGGCATGATGTAATCGCTGCGAAACGTAATCCGGTTTGTGAAAGTATCGCGAGGGGTCCAGACCCGTTAGGTCATGAAATACCTTATGAAATAGTTTCAACCGCAGATATTCCCTTCGTTTGTGTAGAAGTTCCCAACCAAGCCTTTCTTTTGCTTTTGAAACACTGAAATTCCTGGTATAGTCAGAGCAGCAGACAAACCAAACAGCCAAGTTCTGAATTCTTTCTAAATTGGACACGTCACAATTGCCTTCCACGGTTCCCACATAGCACAAGCGTAATCTAAGATAGATCGAACGTTAGACATGTACAGTTGAGTCTTGGCCTCAAATGGTTAACTTTTGCATTTCTGCGCAGGAAACCTAGCACACACCCGGCTTTGTGACGTGATGGATGTGACAGCTCCAGGAAAGGTCTGGTGTGAAATATACACGGAGATGCTTGTGTTCGCGAACTGATAGCAGCCTGGTTGAATTTACTACATAAAAAGAGTCATGGGGGGCCTTTTTCCTAGTGAAACACATATGCACTGTTTTTTTTTTTTTTTCATTAATAAACATACGCCACCTATCACACCATTCTAAGACCTTGTCGAGGTTGTTTTGGAGAGTAGTGTAATCATGGGAACTATGTATAATTCTGTACAAAACACAGTCATCGGCAAATAATTTGATATGTGATGAAATACCGGAACAAATGTCATTTATGTAGATGATGGAACAATAGCGGACCCAGACTGACCCTTGGGGCATGCCAGAGGACACATCAACTTCCCGGGATGTCTTACCATTGATAATGACATTTTGCCTTCTCAAATTTAAATACTAGTTTAACCAGTTCACAATTAACTGTGTCGCTCACATTATACGTTTTTAGTTTTTCAATTAATAAAGAGTGGGGTACACCACCAAAGGTTTTTTTTTTTTTAATCTAGAAACAAGCAGTCAACAGAGAAACCTTTATCTAAAGCACAGGATAAGTGTCAATTCAAGTAATTGTGTTGTACAGGAAAAACGATTATGAAAGTCGTGCTGCTGAGGATTAAGTAAGGAATGCGTGTTCATATATGAGTCATAACATTGGTAAATAGAACATGTTCAAGTATTATGCGTGCAACTGCATTATCAACTGCATTATCAGCTAGGAACTGCATTATCAGCTAAAGTTTTATATAATTTGGTAACGCGCGCATTTCCACTGAAGCGTTCTCCTTGCCGAGAACGGAGAACGGCTACGTTCGCTGACGGCGCCCCCGACGACAGCGCCGCCCCACGGCATTCACGCGAATGGCGGCCAACTTTTGCCGCCCGGTCATCACACCTCCCCTTCTAGCCACCCTACCCGTGTTTCGCTTTTTCGTCTTCGCCGACTTACATTAGAGGACAAAAAGGTCCTTGTTACTTATTGTTCATCATGAGGAGTTTTTCCATTCAGGGAATGAAGAGGCACCCGTCTGTAAGTAGAAAAATTTGTTCGTGACGCATGCATGCGCTTGCGAATGGAGCGGTTTTCACTGATGTCCTGGCTGTCCTTCGTGGAATTTAACCCTAAAGGCTCTATCGAAACTACTCACTGTAGCATACTTTCAGACCTACGAAGGTTCACTTAACGTGATAGCCGTGAGTCGAAGTACTAAGCATTCGATCAGTTAACTAAATTTAATAAGCACATACCATGCACCGTGCCTGCAGCAGAAATGTCTTGCGTTGCGTGTGCAGTATGCGGTTACGCCGATCCCACCTCAAGGAGCTGTTGCGTAGTAAACGAAACTTGGATTGCACTTGTTTACTGGCGTTTAAGTAACCGCGAATATGCTTTTCTGCGTATTTTATGCAACTTAAGGTATCACCCAGCCTTCAAAGAAAAATAGAAGTGCTTTACAGGAGCCAGTGCTGCCACGTTCATTTTGAAGGACGAATGCTGGTTCGAGACTAGTGTGCTATCACATGTTTGTAGTAGCTGTCAGAGTTTTTGAGAAGTAGCTGTCTCTGACGAAGCTTGTGCATCGCTTGACTGCAGCTCATTCCATTGGTCGCAATCGTCGGCGTCGGGATGATGGGAGCAGTCTTCTACACAGCCCGCCTTGCTCTGAGGAACCCGGATGTCAGGTACTAGTATGCAACCACGAATAAAAATGGGCGAGCTTGGACGCTCTAACAGACAACACGCTAAAGGCCAAGGTGATATTCAAATCGCGCCCAGGGTGTCAAATGGCAGGGGAGTGGTTTTTAATGTTTACCTCACCTTCAGGTGTCACCCTTTCCAGCTGCATCATTTTGCAAATTTTTCTTCGAGCAGCAAAAAGTATGAATGCCTCGGTGCACAGTTTAATGCTCTAGTAAGTTTACATTGTATCCACATATATGCATTTCACAACTTGCACCAAAGTGATTCATTTCATGCACACTGAACGTCAAAAGCACAGCCACATTGGAAAGATGCTTCAAGTGAAGTGACTTTAAGAAGCAATGATAAAAGGAAACCTGCTATTGTGTGCTTTTGCTCGCAGAGTCGCAGCACACACAATCTTCATCTTCTGCCTCCTCTGATACACTTTGGGTGTCCCAAGCAAATTTGCAGCACAGTGCCTGCAAGGAGTATTCAACGTGCTTTAAATATTAATTCATTAATACCTCTGTTCAAAACTTTTTTCTGCGTTTGTGTGCAGCTAGCTGTACCTGCAGTGCATTGGGATGGCTATTAAGACACACAACAGTCGATGAACTCATGCCCATGTGCAGCGTAACAACTGAAAGGTGTATAAACACATGCCTTCAAGTTGTAGAAACTACGAAAATATGACAATGTTCTAGCATCCAAGAGGATCACAAAGCAAACGCGAAAGTTGGGAGAAATGAGATACATTACAGCACACACTCATTAAACAGAACCTGAAGGGACCAGGAAAACATGTTACATTTAACATGAGTTCTGTCTACTGAGAGATGAACAGGTGTGCAGAATATAAGTACAAAACCAATCATATTAGAGGCAGTGGTTACATTTAGACAGCAGTTCCTTGTAAGAGACTTCTGTTTACTGAGAGTCTACTCTATTTGATATTGAGGTTGGTCACAAGATGCTCGATTTGGTGTAATCAACACTAATGTGTTGTAAATGAAGCAGGCTTTGCTGACTACATGTAGCAAGATGCTCGTGCAATGATGTTGCTCATAAAAGGACACTAAAGAGAAAAATGGTTCACTTTATATTAGCAAATTGACATTCCACGATACCAATAAACTCTTGGCACAAGAAGACACTTGCACACTGTAGAGTCCCGCAAAAAGGAAACACAGGTAATGCTGCCACCTTGGAGTTCCCACACCAACTCTTCTTAAAGGGACACTAAAGAGCAAAACGATTTTTCTCGCATAGGTAAAGTAGTCTTCCACGATACCAAAAACGCCACGCTTGCTGCGAGAAGACGCTTAATAAGCGAGAAAACGCGCAAAAAGAAAATACAGGTGGCGACCCCACCTTGGAATTCCCGCACCATTTGCCGTGACATCACATATTTTCGACGGCGCCTGCTTGGGCCTACGTGGTTCCTGATCGGTTAAATCGAAGTACATTGTCCTCCGAGGGGCCCAGAGACTTGACATAATGAGTTTGTGGAAATTTCGCAAAATACGTTAAATGCTCTTTGAAATTTTTTACATCATGAATTACAAAGTTCGGCGCGAAATTTAAAAATGAAACTTTGAACTTGGTTTTCTCATCTAATAATAAACCCATGGTTGTGAACTACACAATAGTTCTCCGAACACACTTTACCAATCTAAACCAATTCATTGTTTCTCTTTAGTGTCCCTTTAAGGTTGTAAATTTTGAAAGCTTTTCTAGGGCCTACATATCTTTTACATTGTGTCCCAAGAAAGCCGCAGTGTTTGCATGGCAAGTTCTACGAAATTTTGAGCTAAAGTGGTTACAGTATGGGAAAGGCTGAAATCCATAACATGAGACCGACAGTCGGATACTGAATTTGGCATGACATTCAAGACTGAAACTGTCACCTTTGTTTTGTCTTCTGATAACGAACCTATGATCACAATTACTAACGATGGGGTTTTTAAAGAATATTTTATCAGTCTTAAATTGACTTGGCACTTCACTTTAGTGCCTCTTTAGACAAAAATACAATTAACAAGTGCCTGCTTTGCATGTTCCTTCTGGCAGCCATAGCAAGAGTATAATGATGCCATGACTTATCCACTGCCTCAGTACTGAAACTTGTAGGCAATGCTACAGAGGCCACATGTGTTTCATAACTAACGCCACAGATTTTACAGTGCATTTGTTTGAAATGTGCGATGTTTTCTATATAACAATGACATTCTTCACAAAAGCCAATCTAGCTGAACGGATGGTGATGTTGCCCTTTTGTTGAACAAGCGAGCCCGGACAGTTCATTGTTATAAACGCAGTGCAGTCGTATATTTAGCTGGAGGCAGAGTTCGACTCGAGAGTTTGTCTTGCAGAGCGGTCGGGTGCCACTGATCTCTTATGATATTTTGAATTTTGCAGCTGGAACAAGAAAAACACCGAGCCTTGGCAGGAGTTCAAAGACAAGCAATACAAGGTATGCTGGAGGACCAGTTACGTAGACAATTTTAGCTACCGCTAGACTAAAACGTGTTCTGTACAAAAGTTGTCGGTTGTACGTTGTGGTGGAATGCTGTGCAGGAGGAGTGTACTATCAGCGTCAAATGAAAGCCGAACAGCGGAGCGCGTGCCACCAGCACTGTTAACATTACAGTGCGCGCCATCCTGTCATCACCACTGACAGGCGCACAAACCGGTGTGGCAGCACTGCGCGATCCCCGGTGCGTTACGTTCCCTTCTGTTCCAGTTTTCGTGATAGCGGTGGCCGGCGTAAGCGTGCCAAGCACTTTTCGTCGTATTGCTCGCAGTTCTGCGCTTTTACTCCAGCGCTGCATTGCAATCAGCGTCGGGGCACGATAAAAAGAAAAGATAAATCTAATCGCTTTGTGGTTGATTTCAAGCTATCGTCTATACTTGTTCAGCAGCACTCGTTTTGCTTTACTTGCACCGTTTCTTTTGTTTTTGGAGGTCCAGCCGGAAACGAATAATTTAACCTGAAAATGTCGATCGAGTGTTTCCTTCGAAGAGACAACACGCATAGTTCCTCTTTACCGGCACGACGTGAGCCAACGTCAAATTGCCGCCATTATGAATCGCCCTTTGTGTACTGTTAATAGAATTTGCCAGGCATTCCGGAAAGAAGGACGCCTTTGCAACCTTCCCCGTGGACACAGGCAGCGGGTGACGGACAATGCAAAGGACCTGCTTATCAAACAAGCAGCAAAAGAGGCACCGTTCATCACGGCTCGAGAGATCAGACAACTTAAACCTGTCCGCCATCACGTCAACGATCATACATCAATAATAATAATATCTGGGGTTTAACGTCCCAAAACCACAATATGATTATGAGAGACGCTGTAGTGGAGGGCTCCGGAAATTTCGACCACCTGGGGTTCTTTAATGTGCACCTAAATCTAAGTACACAGGCCTCAAACATTTTCGCCTCCATCGAAAATGCAGCCACCGCGGCCGGGATTCGATCCCGCGACCGATCAGACATAAAGGCATGCATGGGAGTACAAGAGCAGACGTCCTTGTCTCGGCGGGTGCTCACATAGCCAGCTATGTTTACACAGAAACCACATGCTCTCTCAAACGGAAACTGCGACTGGGCACCACAGAACCATCTCCAAAAAATCAGCCATCGCGCACTAAAGCAAACCAACTTTGCAGCCGTGCTGAGTGGGTTGGTAACTACTTATTTCAATAGAAAAATAACATGCATTTTTATTGTGTCAGTGCTCCTTTAAGTGGACCCTTGTTTCGAAGTGTGCACGACCTCCGTGTCACGACTTCACGCAGCAGTTAATTTTAATGTCGAGATCTTCACCAGACATATTCATTCTTTTTTCGTATTGTGCCCAGACGCCGACAGCGCCTAATGCTGAAGCGGAGCGCCGCAACTAAACCAACCACAAGCGATCGGCACGCCCATGCCGGCAACCGTAGCAGCTGCGACTGATATACCACGATTCGCAGGTTTGCCGATCGAATGCATGAATGTTGCAGAATTTTCGCTTCTGTTATATTTTTTTTTCTTCCTTCCAAAAATTCGAGTGGGAACACAGGCAAAAAAAAAAAAAAGTCGCACTTCAGTGGGGTGGCGCTGTGCTACCAAACCGGATGTGTGGGCCTGTCTGTGCTTATGACTGGGCGGCGCGCACTATGCTCTTTCTAATGCTTGTGGCACGCGTTCCGCTGTTCGGCTTTCATTTGACCCCGATAGTACACATTTACCTCTCTAACAATGGTAGTCAGCAGTTTGGTATTGTTAGTTTTTGGTGTAGGCTATTACCAGTACAAGAGGGCAGTTTTTGTGTGGTATTGTAGTTGTAATGCACAGGAAATCGTTTGCCACAGATTTCGTGAAACAACAAAAGGCACTTGGGAGTTGGGGGAAGTGGGGCGGGGGGGGTTGTTTCCTAGTGATGCCTTTCCGAGGGCTTTACACTTCGTAATTGGTCAAAGCGATGGCCTGCCCATGTGGCCAGGTAATTTTTTACGCATGACCAATAGCTACTGGCTAAAAAAGGCATAGGAAAAGGAACAGAATCACTACAAAATAGCACCCTAGGTTTTAACATGGAGGGCAGATTGTGTATTTTGCCTTAGGCACAAGATTAATGTAGAAACTGGGAAATTGCTATGGCTTTCAAAAATTTCAAGTCTCGAAGGACGTGAGCTTATGAGTTCTGTTAGCTGCAACTAATGCAACATCACATGTTCTTTTTTTTAATGTAATGTCTGCTTTGTTTTGTAGTGTGTGTAAACTGATTACTTGTCTCTCTATTTGTTTTGCCAGTTTTATTCCACTCAAGAGTACAGCTCCTTGCCAAAGACTGAGCGCCCAGAGTTCTGAGCTGGTCCCTTCATCATTCACCCATGTATAGGACAGTTTTGCGATAGGCTGACATGAGGCACCAATAAAGGCTGCTTTTGTGTAAAGCCGCTTGGCGTACAGTGTGTGTGTTGAATTGTGAGAGGCACATTTTTTACAGCTGCGACCACTTTTCGTTCCTGAGCATTCTTTTACAAAAAAATTTGGCAGATCCCACGCATTGTGGGAATCGGTTTCATGCAAAGCAGTCAGCGAGTACTTTTATGCTGTATTTTATGGCTTTGAGCCAAATGTTACGAGGTGGATCGACGTGTTTTTGTAAGTGTAGTAACTGCGTGCACATCGTGGGCTTACCAGGCACGTCAACAATACTGGCGTTTAAAGGGTACCATGTGGTGCGACGTAACGTCAGCCCTCATGTTAAGAGTACATATGCCAGTATTATCGAAACTAAATGCACTTTATGGTGCAATCATGTGAATATCATACGTAACTTTCGTTAATGTATTCCTCCGGGGTCAAGCAATGCTTCAATATAGCTTTCTGAATTATAGGAGTAGAAGTGCAATGTTTATTAGACTGCTATAAAAGCGGAGCCAACATTGGAACCACAGACGTTAAACTGATATGATGCCTGTATCGTAGGAGTACATACGTAGTTTTTATTGCTTTCTTGTAAAATTACATAGCCAGCACCCCAACGACAATTGACGTTGTACCCACATTACACCTACAGAGGCTGTATTTCCAAACTAGTTTATAGACATGGTGTGGCTCTGTGGTAGAATACCCGATTGCCACGCAGAATGCTTGGGTTCGATTCCTGCTGGGATAATTTTTATTCTTTCCATTTGTCTGGTCAACGCTGCCGATATCGGTTTTTCTTAGCACTCTCGTATTTAAATTAGCAATGTCTGTTCTCGCTGTTCCTGGGTAGGTATAAACTGTCAATCACCTGTGGCGCATACCCGCACACCACGGCCCGTGGTAAACGGGCATGTGCCACGCGTGTCTGGAAGAAAGGGTTTGACACCGTACGCGACAGGATTTTCATGTTAGTCATGTCATAATCCGACAGTCATATTTGCCTAATCCTCTTATCCTCCCATGCTAATTTTAGTCTTCACCAAGTTAAGGAGGCAATCATGAGAGCGCCCAGACGTAGGCGGCTAGATAGATAGATAGATATGTAGATAGAAAAGCTCAAAGTGCCAAAGGTTCGCTAAGAAATGCTTTGCACTTTAAACGGCCTGTCCTCTCTGTAGTTTTTGTTACGTTGATGGCTGTGCTCTGGAAAACAAGCAAGAAATAGTCTGCGTTTGCTGAACAAAAAAGCTGAGTAGAGTGGCAGCTGAAGTGCTCACCATGAGTGATCACGAGATCACGTGCAAGATATCATTCGAGCCCGAGAATCAAATGGGAGAGTTAAAATATGATTGTAATGTCGATCTCTGCAACTGAGGTATCGAGTTGAAACTCGTAACAAATTGATGACTGCGCCTGTGTTATTTAGTTAAATCGGGAAGTTCTGACTTCAGAAAGATTTTTCGGTCCTTCAAAATCTAAAATTGTAACTTAGTGACACCGAAAAGCTACTGCAGCATTGTATTTGCCACTAACCCACGCCTGCACATGTGACAAGTCTGTGATGGTGGCCCGAACATGCAGCCTCCCACGTATGGGTGATGCAGGCCAGGCGGACCTTCACTTGAAGCTTAGCAGACTGCCGATATGTAGAGATGGGGAGAACGAAAGCAGTGATTATCTGAGCAGCCCAAGCAAGAAAGTTGCAAGGACATGATCAGGACCCTCTGTTGCATAAACGATGAAATAACAAAAGCAACCACTGTAGTCTTCCTATGGTAGCGTTTACAGGGACAATAAGCCACCGCCGCCCCAGCACCATCTTGTACATTTGTACATATGAGCGCTACTGACTGTTGAGTCTGTTGTTTCGTGCATGGGCGCGGTGTGCAGCCTCATGAAAGCTAGGCTCGCGACTGGGGTGGCTAGACGTTTCAACGCAACAGCGATAGAGGAAGAAAAACCTACCTGTGTCAAAACTGCAAAAAATCGCCACTTTTTACTCATTTATGCGAGAAAAAAGACTTAAAGCGGGTTTGGTGCCAAGCTATTTCAATAATTCAGGTTGGTGCCAGCATTGAACCCTATGGGTACCTGTCAAGGAATGGAAATTTTTTATTAGATTGGGAGCTTTGTAAAATTGGGTTTCCTTAGATTGAGTTTCAACTGTTATTTCAAAACAACCTCGTGGAGTTCCTGGACTCATCACTTCTTTCCTGTACAAACCTGTGATGGTGCACTTACGTGGTAGTCCACTTATGTTGGTCAGTTCAAAGGGTTCTATTTTTCAGCACACACCACCTTACATACGAACACGTCGGAATGTGGTGTGCATGCCGTGCTCAAAATAGCGAGAAAAAAAAAAGAAAGAGAGAAGCTGTACAGTTGATTTGGCGTGACACCTCGTTTCCTTATCCGCATTTTCTGAACATTTAGCAGCACCTCTCCGAACTACCTTACCTGTCTTGACATGGCGATTGTGGGAGACAGATAACTATATAGAGCACTGTTATCCACACAACAGAAGGTATACGAGCTACAAGAGCCTGCAAGAGGACCATGGAACTTTAATCGTCATCGCTGTCACCGTCTGCTTCAAGTGAGCGGCAATAGCGCTTCTGCAGTGCATCCTGGTAGAAGGCAAAGATGTCGCCTGCGGCTGCTTTGCTCAGAACCAGGCATCTCTGGAACTCTTCCTTGGAAAACTGGCCACTGGTGTGGGTCGAGACCAGTTTGGACTCTTGGCTTTCGAAGGAGAATGTGCATACTGCTCTTGCTTCCTGTGCAGAGAATCCAGCGGCAACAAGAACAAATACTTTTGCTTAATTTTCACAGCTTTGCAGAATTGACCAAATTTCCAGCAAAGCCCTTTTGTAGTGCTTCCTTTGAACACTACACTCAAAGAAAAAAATCGAGTACTTGGGGAGTACTTCTGCCACACAACTGTAATTGTTATCTACCTTGCATACTTTCCTTACATTATCACTGAGGGCCGGTACTTCCCAGTCACGAACGGCGTGCGCGCTGTTAGCATAAGTTAGCATTCTTGATAGGAAAGTGGTGAGAGCGGTATTTTTCAAGCGAGGAAACGCGAGCAAGCCAGATGACTATAGTTGTGTAGCAGAAATACTCCCCAAATACTTGATTTTTTCTTAAAGGGACACTAAAGGCAAATAACAATTTATGTCAGAGTGAAAGGTGAATGTTTGAGAATGCCTAAAACGTCAGTATTATCAACAGCAGTGCTCTACTAATCGAGAAATTAAGGTAAATGTAGGACACTATATGCGCCACCAGTGGGACATTTTGGAATGAGCCCACTGACGTCAAGAGTCCTGTGTACAGTTAATCACTAGTACTCAAACTACCTATAATAAAAAAATAACATTCCGTACATTACAAGCAGTAAAATGCTGGTTGTGTGTTTGTTTCATTCATGGACAAAAGAACTTGGCATTACCAAGGAGAATGGAACAGGTGGTTTACAAGTTCCATTTTTGCCGGGCTGCTCTCCACTCATGCGGACGCGTCTTAGTGGTAGTTTCGTTATCGTGTACTGTTGCGTGCGCTTTGAACGCTCATGAAAGTCGCGCTATCGGAAAGTTCGACAAATTGCCACATCACTGTTATGTTGCCAGGTGCCTGAATGGTGTGAGTCACTTGAGCAACAGCAGCTGCATCAGAGAAACAGACTTGACTTTCCAATGGGTGCTGCAAATAAACCCCTACAGCGAAGTGGCTGCGTGCTGTGCCTGTGCGAGAGTGTGCTAAATAGCCAAGAAATCTGCATGTGTGTTCTCGCTGCACTTTTGTGCAACGGAATATGAGATCAAGCGCAACTTGGGCAAGGCTTGTAATGTGCCCTTCAGAGCAGAAACCGCAGCTTCAGCTGCCGGGCAGTAAAGGCGGGCAACGTTGGGCAAGGCAAGCACTACGTCAGAAGGCCCTTGTCAGGTGGGTGATTTGAAGTGCGCTAAAGCTGTGTGAACCACTAAAATGTGATTTTCTTTTAAAATAAGCATTTCCTTGGCACGAAACAAGCACTAAGATGTTTCTGGAGTGTTATCAGCAATCAATGTCGGCTTAACATTTGCCTTTAGTGTCCCTTTAAGGTGTGTAGGCAATTGCCCAAGAAAACGATTGATAATATCCCACAATACGACACCTGTGTATTCATCCTTGCAAAACCTTCTCCACTTCGTTATGTCTCCTTCAATTTTCAGTATACCGCAATACCTGTTTCTTTTAGGTTCGGTGTGATCAAAATAGTACCGTATTTCCATAATATAAGCAACATTTTTGGGCAGTGCTAGGCACAAAAGAGGTATGGTGTCCTCTTTACTAATACATGGACCATTCTTTATAGATTGATGGGGGGCGGGGGGCATGGTGAAGTTGAAAGGCTTCTTCCAATTCTCTAATGAGTTCATTGGTGTTTCTCTAAAATAGTATTTTCAACAATAGTATGGCAACTGCGTGTGTCTCAGTGAACTGCACGTGTGGATGAGTGTGCAATCGTACGCAGTTGTTTGCTGCCCTGTACATACTGTGAAATAACGCCATGCGACAGCTATCCCCGAAAACCACAAGAACAAGCTCACCTGCTCTTGCTGCCCGTCAGGGTCCAGCACGATAATCCCGGTGTTAGTGATCGCTGCTGTGACCGCTGCGATGTGGCATTTCATACTGACTGCAGCGTCAATGGCTGCCAGGCAGGCAGCATTTATTGCACAGGCCAGCAGCTGTGAAAGGCTTAGTTAAGGCAAAACAAGTTTGCAGCAGTCAAGATGTGTGGCTGTTCGAAGCAGTTAGGGAAAAGAACAGTTCTTTAAAGGATGATGTACAGCCACCCATTTTTCTAACCTGAATGTGCGAGCACTGACCGCCGAGTCAATAAGCGCCGTACAACGGAACACAGCGGCGAAATGAGCGATAATAATAATATCTGGGGTTTAACGTCCCAAAACCACGATATGATTATGAGAGACGCCGTAGTGGAGGGCTCCGGAAATTTCGACCATCTGGTGTTCTTTAACGTGCACCTAAATCTAAGTACACGGGCCTCTACCATTTCGCCTCCATCGAAATGCGACCGCCACGGCCGGGATCGAACCGAGAATATGTGCATGCGTGCAGTAAACAGTCCGGTGCAGCTTTCATCTGCCAGGCTGTTATGTGAAACAGACCAAACCCCAACTGCTTTTTTGTCCATGGATTTTGTCCTGTTTTTGACTTGCAGTGGCAGATATCTTTTTTGCATCTCGAAAGTATGCGTGAACCACAGGAAGAAGCAAAAAAATGTTGATACGCACATTGTATAATCAGCGGGTGTATATCACGTACCATGCATTTCAAGCGTGACCAATTGATTTTTTCTTTATACCTTGATGGCAGTGTCAAAAAAAGAAGGGAAAAAGGTGACGATAACGGCGGTTAGAAGAAGTGGGGGTTTGCGACCGGTTCCCGGAACAGCCTAGCAGAAGACAGCTGCACAGGACTGCTCATTGCGCGCACGCGCACATTCTTGTTCATTCCCCACCCCCCACTACGTTCCACTAAATTGCACTTGTCGACTTGGCGGTTGACGACCGCGCGTTCAGGTTAGAAAAATGGGTGGCCGTGCAGTCTGAAACAGACTTGTTTAGAGTGGCCAGACAGCAACTACAGCCACAGTTTTTTGCAAAAACATGCAAAGACTGACACCGTCATAATACCAAACATAGTCAAACCGCATGCCATGACATTGTGTATATTTCAATCATGAATGGAAGCTTATAACTCATGCGGGGTAGCGTCTGCGAATGGTAACAGTGCCCACAGCCACGCACTCAACCACATTAGACAAGTGTGATTCACACTTTACAAGGCCAGGACTCCTTTTATAGATACAGCAACGCTGTTTTGCAAGCTTGAAAAATTATTAAATTGTTGGGCCTAATTTCCTGAACTCCACAGTCGGTTATAATAGATGTTGTAGGAGGAGGCTCCGGTTTAATTTTGACAGCACAAAAAGCAAGATGTGTGAACACTTTTGTACTGGGTTCGCAATAGTATGTGGCCACACATTTCCTTTGTCGCATGCGAGAGAAGTAGTTCAAAGGTGCTTAGCATCTGAGCTATTCCCGACCCCCATCGGCTGCTAAACTTTTGGAAAGCACACAACTATATCATCACATGTGTAAGGAGGAAGAACAATATGCCGCAGTGGGTCACCACCTTAGCTAGAAGAGCCAAGCGCGAGCTGCTGGCGCCAGCGCTGCGATTCATGTGGCAGTTGTCACCACCCGCTTTCAGCATTCATAGGCATCCTGCTGAAATGCTACTTGCGACAATAACCCCCATTTTACATCACACTAAGCTCATGACCATGTCCAAACAAAATCAATTATGCAGAGCAGAGAATAGAACTGAGGGATTTTTATAAACTTCCGAGACATTTAATAGTGTATGAGGCTCACAACAAACCGCAGCACAGCATGCAAGCGTATCACAATCACAAGGAAAAATAAAATAGTAAAGGTTGCATCATGCACTTCAATAACGGCGAAATGCATCTTACTGGACTGCACACTAACCAACAAACTGCATGAAAGTTCCTAGGCTGTGGCGACATCAAGAAATACAAAATTCATTTTGGCATCACAATAACAATGCACCGTGCAACTACTTAATGAAATCATTGCTTTGAACAAACACACATTTTTTGCTTGATTCGAAGTTTCACCTGTAGGCTGCAAAGTCAGTTTTTATGTGGCTCCCATGAAATTGAAACATTCTGCTTGCAATTTTACAGGCTGTCAGCCTAATAGTAATGAAAAAAAAAATCTGGTTCAATTACACTCTGGGGCAGGTCACTGATTCAGTGGGAAACACGGTAATTGCCTGGAATCTTAGAGACAGCACTTCGTTTTAAACGCACTGCCGGCGTTCCTGAAGTCCCTTCGAATTAAGGGAACAATAAGTCCACTGAGCAAAAAAGGATACACCACCGTTGTTGTGAAACTCTTGACAGGTTAGTGATATGCAAGAGCGCGGATGCAGGGCTGTCAACATAGCAGTCTCCAGCGTGCTTCGAATAACTTTTTCAGACATACGGTCTGAGCAACCTGGAATTTTCAGCAACAGTTACTTCATTTCGTCCCCAGACAGAGACAAGGTACAAAAATGGCGCTACAAAGCGAGGCATTACATGAGGGAACAGACTAACACAGATACGTCAAGTCACAGAGCAGTCACAGGCGATTGTTGCTTCATTGATCCGTTTTGGATGCGGTGCCGCAAGTTATTTCGTTCATAAAATGAAAAAAAAGAAAGCTTATACTACTGATCGGCTATTATTGCATTATCGGAAGCACGACTATGAAAAATTTGCTCTGTATAACAGCTTTACTCATCAGTGTTCATACAAGAGGACACAGCGACAGCAATAAAAAAAACTACTACGAAATGGACAGAGCCAGCAACACAGATTACTTACTCTGTTGCCCCGATTTAGATCGAAAAAATACTTCTACTGTGGCCTTCTCCGGGTGCTCGCGCATTTGCTTTACCTCGACGGGTCCGTAGACGCCTGCTTGAACGACAGTCTCTCCTGCCGAAACCAAAACAGCAAGGTAAGGGAAGGAAATATCAATTTCGCCAGTAAGCCTGTTACAGGCACTTGGTTATACCTTGTGCCAGTATTGCGGATCCATCCGGACGCGAGAGGTTCGAAAACTTCGCGGCCAACTTGCGAAGGCGTCCCGTGCTAGTCGTTTCCATTTCTGACGGATTCGTACTGAGGGTAGAAGAATCGGAGTTCGAAGTGATTTAGAGGTGTGACACAACAATCATAGAATGTGGCCTCAGCATGTGAGCAGCACGTCGGCGTTAGACAACATCAGCGTTAGATGAGTTCAACCAAGTTATAAAGTTGTCATGCCGGCTGACGACTGTGGGAGCCGCCATCTTTGCAGCATAATTACAGGGTTGCCAGGTCGAAAAGGCAGAAAATAGCCAGAAAATTGGAAAAACTAGCCAAAAAGTAGCCTACTTGAACAAAGTGCAGTAAAAGTAGCCAAAAGTAGCCACGCTTATATGAAAACCGCTCCCACATTTTTATTTAAATGACTAAATGCAAGAGATTTTCGGCGAAAATGTAAATATATGCAGCACGAACACTTAAAAATCAAAATTCCTGAGATTCCAGCATAAAATGTTGACTTTAGCAATGATTTCATGCATGACGACGTAGTGTTTGCGCTGTTGAAAGAATGACTCTTCATGCGTCTTGCATGACTTTTCTTGATATGACTAGAAGTTGCGACAATTAAAAAACTTTTACGCCATGATGAGTGTGCTCAAAATCATGGTTGCTGCCATTGAAGCATACATTGTTGACAATTTCGCAATAATTTCTTCTGTGGTAACGAATCCGGAATCGCAGTCCATGCCTAAGCCTAAAAAATGATACAAGTAGTTCGTTGGATATCCTAAAATTGATTGTTGGGTGAGTTGGCACGCCATTCTAAAGAGAGCACTAAAAAACAAGGACACAAGAGGCAAAGGTGGCAACGTAAGCGCTCATTAACAACTGTTGTTAGTTAACGCCTGTTTTTCCGTGTTCACCTGAAATGTGGGATATCCGATTTCAAATATCGATGAGTGCAGATCGCATCGCACTGGATGCGAAGCGCTTTCGATTCCTGTTCACTTGCAATTGTGGTTTAAAGCCGCGCTCAGCAATGGGTGATCTGCAAAATAAGGCCGCGTGCAACAGATCTCGCTGAGTCCCAGCCAGGTATAGAAAAGTATTTTGTGTGTGTGCGCGCGCGCGAAGCCTGCTTGACAGACAGTTTATAAACTTTGTTTTGATTGCCAGCACTTACCCATACACCTGCTTAGGCCACTGCGCCATCCTTTTCATTAGAGTTCATTATGCGTAATTAAACTGGAAGCACGCTTTGACTGCCATATTTGGCCTCATATACTCGACCACCAGCGTCTGCAACGTCCCCAGATATCGATAATTTTGCTTAAATCGAGGGGACAAGAAAGTAGCCAAAAAGTAGCCAAGTAGCCAAGACGTTTTTCCTGTCGTTGTTGTTTTATTGCGTCAAATGAAAGGTCAAGCCCTCAAGAGCCTAGAAAAGGTAGTGCTAAGCGCGAGTGCGTCCTGAAAAAGTAATTACAGTGTGTTTTTAAAAGGTAATTTCGGTTCCTACTGTACCCTGACGCCACAACACGGTATGAGCTTCCACATTACCCGGCCGCTCCACACCGTTATGGTGGCTCCGTTGGTGACGCACAAGCGGCCATCTTGGAAGTTTCGGTACCTAACGTCATCACAACTAGCCATACTGCTGCATGAAGTCACCAGAATTTACACTGTAACCTGACGTCAGGCTAGTGTCGATGTCAGTAGGTACGCCATGTGTAGCGAAGCGTTCGAACTCGGTAATGGGTCGTCCTCTCGAGCACCTTCTAGTGGGTCGCCCTCTTCGGCCCTTTTCGAAGAGAACGCAGCTCGCGCTGAGGGTCGGCCCCGCATTGACTGTCGCTGTATCGTCGAGTATCGTCGCCGCTAATAAACCTCTTTATACATGGAAAAATTGACTTTAATATCAAATTAAGATATCTTATCAGCATTTGTTGAGCTTCACACTTGCTCAGAGCCGTCTCTGTATACAGGAGATTTGTATGGCAGAGTGAACTCGCCTTCGAAAAAAGGTGTCAGTACCCCCTAATATGTCTTCGCCGACGGAAAAAAGTAATTATGAAGGCATCGAGCAAAAACTCCATTTCCCTTATGTCCGAGGGTTTTCAGACATATTTCTTGAAACCATCTGTATATTGTACAACGCGTACAGCAGTCACGTACGACAGAGAGCAGTCGAATACGCAGCCGTAAACTATCTGTCCGTCGTCATCATTGCTATAAGAGATGGCTTCTGCATTTTAATAAATCATAATCAGTAACGTGAGAAGAATGACCAAAACGGTGCACTGCTACTACGGATGGGTTTGGAGGCTCCATTCAGGCTTGCTTTTTTTACTACCTAACAGTGCCTGCCACAGCGCAGCATAATGTAGCAGCGTAACATAACTAAATGGACGTCGATGATTAGATATGAGAAAGGTTACGTTTGGTCAGGTTGATTTGCTAGGGCCCTTTATATACTCCGTCATCCCATTATTTATTATTTCTTGGTCGCGGGATCGAATCCCGGCCATGGCGGCTGCATTTTCGGTGGAGGCGAAAATGCTTGAGGCCAGTGTACGTAGATTTAGGTGCACGTTAAAGAACCCCAGGTGGTCGAAATTTGCGGAGTCCTCCACTACGGCGTCTTTCATAATCATATCGTGGTTTTGGTACGTTAAACCCCAGATATTGTTATTATTATTATTTATTAGCACAAAAGTGTTTTATGCCGGGGTCCACCACGGCTCCACTGACGCATTTCCGTCACGGATATGACGTAAAATATAAAGACTAAGATATGGCAAAGAAAAACTATTAGAAAAAGTTCCGTCACCGGGACTCGAACTTACGACCTCTCGATCGCCAGCGCGCAGCGCGAAACGACTCCGCCACAGGCGGCATGTCCTCTGCTATGCTAACGGCGAGCTATTTATGTACACCATTTGCCGGTGGCGGTACTCAGAGATCGGCGGTACAGCGTGTTTTCGTTATCACTAGCGAGATGGCGAAAAGGGCTCGAGGAGCGCGCTTTAAAAGTCGCCCCCCACGCGGATTATAGCGCGCGCCTCGACAGGGCGTGGTCGATAGTGCGGGCGCTTATCTCGTGATCTCGGTCACGTCTTGCGCTCTGCCTGCAAGTTTCCGTTGAGAGCACGAAGGTCACCTCGCTCACTGCAGCGGCCACTTTTGCGAAAGGAGAGCGCTGCTCACACAGAAATAAGTTACAACTGTGACAGTTCGCGCTCATCCTGTGTATGTTTGTTCTGTGCGTCCTTTCTGCTTGAGCAGCGCATTGCAAGTTTCGAGCGCCTTGCCGTTCTTCGCGTAACATTACAATTTGATGCTGTAACATTCATTCCTTCACGCTTGGGGCGAAAGAATGCACAACAAACGCTCAACTACGTCTGTAAAGACACGTTTCACTTTCGTGTTATACCGATTCCTATGACAGAGGGATCAGCCATGTTTTTTTTTTTTTTTGAGTAAGCCCTGCCAAAATGTTCTTGTGATTCAGTTGCATAATGTTTCGTTCTCTATTGTTTGCCTTTTGTCTCGTATGTCGTTTTGTTTTGCGCAGTATTGTTTATTACCTCCAGTGTGACCAATCCCCATCGTGGGTATGAGCCAAGTACTAACGTCGCAACAACAGCAGCAACAGCCGCCGAAACAGGTAACCATCACAGTTACGTAAATTTATTTTTTCTTCCTGATCAAGAATCACAGTTCGTTTCAGCAGCAGCTCATTCTCATTCACCGTTCTTTATCGGGGTACCGTCGCGTTTTCGATAATGTAACTTTTCTCAACATCCGTCACCTCTATACGCTTTTTCTGATTCGGTTGTTGTGAATGGTATAGGGCAGGAGTATTTGCATCCAATCCTATCTGTTGATTGCGCGTGACCACGAACGTTCTACCAGCTGTTCTTTCACATAGCAGCAAAGCAGCAAATCACCGAAAATGGGTAAGTCACTGTCGAATATCTTTTCGCTCTATTTCTGTTCCTGTATACATATATTGAAAGCAGCTATATGAATTCCGTGTTGTAAGGCATTTGGACTCTTACCCGAAGATTGCGCGATCGAATCCCTGCCGTGGCGGTCGCATTTCTATGGAGACGAAATGCTATAGACCTGTGTATATTTAGGGGTGCGTTAAAGGACCCCAGGAGGTTGAAATTTGCGGACCCCTACGCTACGGCATCGCTCGTAATCATACCGTGGACTTGGGTGTAAAATCCCAACAATTAATAAGGTTTTTGGGCCGTATATATTGTATCTCTTGGTGGGCGCTACAAAGCTTATGTTCTGAACATGAATTTGCTAAAGAAGAACATGCTTAGGTGCAGGACAGCGTTGTTAGGCACGAGTATGTCAACGTACTGAAACACTGCGGTCAGATGATACAGCCGAATATATTGTAGTAGTTTTGCTCTAAGTTTGAGATTATGAATACCGCGGGCTGAATTGGCAAAGCTGTTCATTCGTTAGTACTCTTTTCTATTTTTACCAGATTGTCAAAAATAATCCGGGCTCCTTCGCAACCGTGTGCATCATAATAATATGTTTTTTTTTTCACGTAAAACAGAAAAGCTGCATTACATTAGGTTAAACATTGCTTCGATTTATAGCGCTGGCAGAGTCCACGTCTATGGATGATGGTCCAAAGTCCGGTAAGTTTTTTCCCCCTTTATGTTAATTTATTTCATTAACAGTCATTCGAAAAAAAAAGTAATTTGTGCATTAAGAATAACGTGTACATAGCAACGTTTCCTAAAAAATATATATACTTTTATTTTCCTTTGAAAATAACCACTTTTCGGCGAAGCATTTCAATTACGCTTCCAACGTATGTTTGGTCAGCAGAGACACACTCAAGTCCACCAAGGGGCGCTTCAAATTCAGGTGAGTGTAACACTGCCATTGTCAGTCCAGCGCTAGAACGGTTGGCTGATGTATGACTTGTGACTTCTACAGTTTGATTAATTTTTACCTTAGGTCGGAATCATGCGAATTGCACAACGTTTGGAAGTTTTGGTTTACATAAAAGCTAAAGCAACGATTGCGCCAAAGCAGACCTGCCTGACTGGTTTCATGACTATTTATGTAACGATTTTTGGTTGCAATAATATAAAAATAGAGGCATGTAGCCGTAGATATAAAATGCCTTGAACGCTGTTGTATTAACATGTACGTTTCTATTTCTAGTAGAAAACTATATGTAAATCACGTCACTGTAGGTAATTGTTTCCTTTTTCAAGATTTCTACGATGCCGTGCCGACGAAACATTTTACTTTAACAGGAGAGGTTTCGATTTTACAATAACCTTATTTTTTATTATCGATTTGTACTTTTAATGGTACTAGGGCACTGGTGTTCGTGGTTTCACGGCATATTGCAAACCTATAGCCTACGATGCCAACCTTTTGCTTGCTGTACCAACTGTTCTACGCTTCCGATTATCACTGGTTAAAGCATGTTGGTGACATTCGCAGTATCGTTAAGTTCTTTTCATACTACAAGAACGGCAATTTTTGCTCGGCCGTTCTTAAAAAGAAGATGGCAGGTGGGGAGTCTATAGTCAGGGTAACGTTTGCACAATGAACCACATCAACGGCTTTACGCATTGCTGAAAGGGAATTATTTACAAAACATATGCATGGGTCGAACTCGCCGAATTGACATGGGCCGAATGGAACTATGACCTTTCGCTTGAAAGAACATTTTAAGTCTTTAATAACTATACACCCACCCTTATTTATCGATTCATTGTCGACCATGTTGCTGCTCACTAGATTTCACTAAAAGCGCTTTTTTTAATGAAGCGCACGGGTAAGAGCGACTGCCAGATTGGTCAATCTTTCTAAATTTAAAAACGTGAGCGATCTTGACTTGTACCAGTCATCTACCGTTATATCTAAGCACGAGCTTGGTTTTGCGGAAAATGCATAGCTGCACTTGGTTCATGTGTCCGCTAACTTTTCTTCCGCCTCACTTTTAGAGAAGACGGAGTTAAGTGTCGTCACCACTCTTTCACTGTCTCCGTTTTTCTCGCGCTGTAAATCATAAATATTTTCAACCGGCCTAGTGCTCTATTCTTTTATTCACGATTTTCGTATTCTCATTATTATACGCGTCGCAGGATTCTCGTTATTTAGCTAAGGAGACATTTTAGCTCGAGGAATCATATATCTAAGCACACGAGAACGAGGAATCGTTTTTCTCGGCAACCGGTGCACCGATTTTGACGAGGTTTATGTTGAAACTCCAGGAATTGCGAAAATAAGTTTTTTTTTGTAGTAGTCTCCTATGCCTTTACAAATTCTTGAAAGAAAGCAAAATTTTGAAAACATGAGGTATCAAGTTTGCAGCTTTGTAGCTAAACTTCCAAAACTAAAACGAAATATCACAGGGTGTTTTTTTTTAGACAATACAGATTTTAAATAAAAATCCCATGACAGTGAGGCTTCTGTCGTTTTCGCACACGAAATTTACGTCGAGGCGGAAATACTTTGCTCCACCTGAAATTACACTGAAGTGACTAATGAAGAAAAACTCGTTAATTAAAATTTTAATTATTAACTTGAGGGCAGTGGTTTATATTAGAAAGTTGTAGCGCGTGCCAATTTATGGCACACCCATTTTTTTCAGAAATCGGGAAAGTTGCACAGAATTTGATATATTCATAATAGAATTTAAGGGCGATATCGAAACTGATCGCTCCCAGTGCGCAGTGAACGCCACCACTCTGTTGCATCAACCCTACAGTGTACTGGAACCAGCCCTGAGCTATCCGTGACCAGGAAGTGACGAAATTTGAATGAAGGCGCGTCGCGGCCGTATCTTTTCTTGAAAAGCAGCAAGTCGTCTCGCTTGCGCCCGCGTATCGCCTTACCTGTAAGAATAAAAGGACTCTCCAGCCACGTTCTGTCTTTAGTTTTTGAATTGAAAAAAAACTGACCCTAGGTTTCGAGACCCGTTCGGTCTCTTCTTCAGGGAGGCTCCTGTCGTTTTCGCACACGAAAGGGTCAGTTAAAAAAAAGAAAACTATGGAAAATACGTGGCTGGAGAGTCCTTTTATTCTTATAATTTCACTCAGCCAGACAGATTGCTGTCGAACATCTTCGCCTTACCTTTGCATGCGGCGTTTGGTGTTTATCTGTTTCTTTCGAGCTGTCGGCAAGAAAACCGCAATGTCAACCTTTTCTGTCTCTGTGAAGCATAAAATTCAGGGGCAGTCACTGCGGCGCCTCTTCTTGCAGACAGTTGAAATAGCTTTTCACTCCTGTTCACAGTTTAAGAATGAGACAGATAAGCACCATGAAGTAACGTAGCTGACACAGGCCAGAACCACAAGTAAAACAAGGTTTATTCCAAAGACCTGCGATCGTCGTCTTCCTCAGTCTACTCAGACCTATGTGCACGCGCCGTGCAGATGCGCTCAGCCGCAGTTCCGCAATTGGCGCGATACAGCACTTCCTTCCCCTAGAGTGTCTGGTGAGAAATTGCACTTTTTTCTAAAACCTGTCCGGAACTCTTCTTTTGCGAGTTGAACGTCTGGGTAGGACAGGGTCTTCCACAGCGCTTGCAGGCTGGTCTGTACCCGCCCCTTCGTCTGTTTGTGCGCCTAGTTCCTTTGCGGGTAGTTGTTGTGGCAGCGAACCTTCGTCGCCGATGTTCGTTTCGCTCTCCCTTGAATGGGTCACGGAGGCTTCTTGCTGCGCTTGCTGAGCTTCCCGAAGTCGCACCTGGTCGACATGTCGTCGCTGTTCTCCTTCTTCCGTATCAACAGTAAGCAGCCGACCCCCGCTGGCCGCCGTCACGGTACCAGGCAGCCATCTCTGTCCACTGCGGTTATACTGTCGTGACCAAACTCGTGTTCCAGGAAGAATCAAGCGAGAAGGTGGTGCTGCAGCCTTGACTGTCTCTTTTGTGTCCTCTCGCACCGGGAAATGAGCACTTAGTCTGGTTCTTGGTTGGGCACCTAGCAACATCTCTGCGGGCGATTTCCCGTCCTTTACCGGCGTTACCCTGTACCGAAGCAAGAATTTAGCAAGTCGACATTTCAGTGACCCTACTTTGTTCTTCTTTAGTGCTTCCTTGACAGTGCGCACTGCCCGCTCTGCTGCCCCGTTCGACTGCGGATAATAAGGGGCAGTTGTCACGTGACGGACATGGTTATCCCGAAAGAAGGTCTTTGTCACCACACTGGAGAATTGGGGCCCATTATCGGACACCACTGTGTGAGGCAGGCCGAAACGAGCGAAAATACTCCGAAGAACTTCCACTGTGGTGTCAGCCGTCGCTGTTTTGAGTGGGACTGCCTCTATCCATTTCGTACCTGCGTCCACCAGCACAAGGATCATGTGACCTTCCACAGGACCAGCAAAGTCGACATGCAGCCGAGACCAGCGCTTGTCAGTTTCAGGCCAACTTGAAGGAACCTGAGCTGCAGGTAGTGGCATACACTGCACACAGTGCGGACAACTTTTTACAAGACTCTCTATATCGTGGTCCAGAGCCGGATACCAAAACAACGCGCGTGCGAGGCTCTTCATTGCCGTGATGCCCGGATGGCTTTCGTGCAATTCTTCCAACATGAAAGAACGCGCTCTCTCCGGCAGAATGACACGATGACCCCAATAAACTAATCCGTTGCTCACTGTCAGCTCATCCCTACGAGTGAAGAAAGGACGGAAACACTGTTGTCCCGCACTCAGTTCTCCTGGCCAACCCCGCAGAATCCATGTCATTACTTGACGAAGCACTCTATCTTCAGCGGTGTTCTCTGCTAGCTTCTGGGGACACAGAGCAAACTCGTTTAAAGCTTGCGCGTGCAGCACGTATTCTACCGAAGAGCTTTCTGTTGCGCTATCTTGATTAGTCAGAGGTAAGCGGCTCAAAGCATCGGCGTTACCATTCAGCTGTCCTTTCCGATATTCGAGCTCATACTGATACGCTGACAACAGTAATGCCCAGCGTTGGATCCTCGCTGCTGCCATTTGTGGAATGGGCTTGTCCTGATGAAAAAGCCCGGTCAATGGCTTGTGATCAGTGACCAGCGTAAACCGGTCGCCAAAAAGATAATCTCGAAACTTGGTCACACCGAAAACTAAGGCAAGCCCTTCCTTTTCCAACTGCGAGTAGTTTTTCTCTGCAGCAGTCAATGTTCTCGATCGAAAACCTATCGGATAATCTTTGCCGTTGATGCGATGAGACAGCACAGCACCCAAACCATACATGGAAGCGTCACATTCAAGCCGAAGTGGCTTACAAGGATCATAATGAATTAGAAAGTTTGCCTTTTTCATAGCCTTCTTGGCTTCTTGAAATGCGCTTTCTTGCGCCTGTCCCCATTTCCAGGCAACTCCCTTCGTCAGCAATGCATACAGTGGTGCTAGAATGGTTGAGAGGTTAGGCAAGAATTTGGAGTAATACGTGATTAAGCCCAGAAAAGATTTCAACTGGCTCACCGAAGTTGGCGACGGTGCACCTAGTATGGCGCCGAGATTGTCTTGCAAAGGATGCAGGCCTTTTTCGTCGATGCGGTGGCCCAGAAAAGTCACTTGTTTTTCTCGGAATCTGCATTTGGTTTTATTCAGCTTCAGGCCGCTGTCCTGCAGTCGTTGGAACACTTGTCGCAATACCGACATATCGTGCTTCTTTTCCGCGACAATAATGTCATCTAGGTAGACTTTCACTCCTGGCAGACCTCGGAGGACTGATTCCATGCGCCTTTGGAACAGAGCTGGGGCTGAAGCGATTCCAAAAGCGAGGGGATTGTAACAATAGAGTCCCTTATGCGTGTTCAGCACTGCGATCCTTTTAGCTTCGGCGTCTAGAGGAAGCTGGTTGTATGCGTTACGTAGGTCCAACGTACTAAAGGCTTCACCTCCAGCAAGCGCTGCGAAGATATCGTCAACTTTCGGCAGAGGATACTGTTCCAAGTAAGTAGCCGGATTCACCGTTAACTTGAAGTCCCCGCAGAGTCTTATGTCACCGTTCTTTTTCGCCACGGGGACTAC
The DNA here is from genome assembly GCF_013339695.2 of Rhipicephalus sanguineus. Classification (NCBI taxonomy): domain Eukaryota; kingdom Metazoa; phylum Arthropoda; class Arachnida; order Ixodida; family Ixodidae; genus Rhipicephalus; species Rhipicephalus sanguineus. Next base: position 37,963,588 of record NC_051180.1, on the reverse strand, counting down.
CGGCGTTGCCCATTCAGAGACGCTGATCTGGGAAAGCACTCCTTCTTCCACCAGGCGATCAATCTCTGCTGAGACTTGGGCACGCATTGCATAAGGCACGGTCCGTGCTTTGCAAAAACGAGGCCGAGCGCCTTCCTTGATGTGTAGCTTAACGGGAGGCCCTTCACAGCAACCCAGTTTGTTGTCAAACAGCTGCGAAAATTCGTCAAGTAGGGCTTTCAACTGCGCATTCTGTTGAACAAAGTTTACACACGCAGCGCTGTTGGCGTCCAAAAGAGACACGCCGGCCTTGCCAAATTCCTCGATTGTACGCCGGCCGCAGAGGAGTGGTCCTTGACAGCCCACCACCACTAACGTACTGGTCACGGTTACTGTCCCAGACTTCACGTCCATGGTTAACTTGCCAATGACGGGCAGGGGTCCAAGAAAGCATGATAGCCGCAGGGCAGTTTTTGCGAGAGCTGGCCACCGCCTTCTGTGTCTCTCGTATACACTCATTGGAATCACACTCACCGGCGAGCCCGTGTCGATTATCATGCTCAGTTCCTGCCCTCCCCACGTCAAAACCTTCTCGAGAGGCCGCGAGACGTCCCTGTCGGTCGCACTGTGTGCCACCAAGGCAAGCATAAATTCTTCGCTCTCACTTTCATCTTCTTCCACGACATATGCACCTGACGTCCGGGAACGACTCCTGCGGCATACCCTGGCCAGATGACCTTTCCTCCCGCACATACGGCACTTGGTGTTTCGATGGCGGCACACGTTGGAATCATGAGGCCCGTCGCAACGTTCGCACAGTGGACGACTGCTTTCTAGGTTGCTGCTCGGCGCCCGGGACTCACGTCGTCGTAGTCGCAGCAGGGCGTTCATGGTACCACTGCCGTTGCCCACGCCAGTCTCCTGCATGTCACGGACGTCTTCCTGTGCCTTCTCGGAAGCCCTGGCGCAGTCCTCGGCCTCTTTCAAGGTCAGCGTAGCTCGCGTCAACAAAGAACGCCGTGCGTCGTCGTCCCGGATACCACAAACGATGTGATCTCGTAACATACGGTCCATCATACTACCGAAGTTGCAGCTTTCGGCTAGCCTCCTGAGTTCCGCGATGAAATCTCGCACACTCTCGCCTTCCTTTTGCTTCCGCATGAAAAACGCATAACTGGCTGCAATTTCATTAGCTTGCGGGTTGTACTGATCTTCCAAACATTCCACAACCTGGTCGTAGCTTAAGGTGTTGACCGGGGTGCTTGGATTACGTCCTTGTAATATCCGTACAACGCTGTCGCTCAGCGAAGAAATCAGCAAGGCGCGGCGCTTCCCGGGATCCGTTACTTCATGTCCCTCGAAGAAGGCTTCAAGACGTATGCGGTACGTACCCCAGCTTCCCGCTGCTCCATCGAAAGCTGGTGGGCGAGATCCCATGTCTTCTGGTCGTCCGTCTTCAGCCGAAGATTATACCGGAGTAATATCCCATCTTCAACGCCACTGAAGTAACGTAGCTGACACAGGCCAGAACCACAAGTAAAACAAGGTTTATTCCAAAGACCTGCGATCGTCGTCTTCCTCATACTCAGACCTATGTGCACGCGCCGTGCAGATGCGCTCAGCCGCAGTTCCGCAATTGGCGCGATACAGCACACCACACATCGCACGCAAAGAATAAGCTGTCCACTTGCGTATTTCAGAATGCTTGCCGATTTCCCTGACCAGATTCTGCTTCGGCGCACCTTGATTCAAGTTTCCTCACTTCCTAATTCACGTGCAGCTCCGGTCTGACGTGACAGAGTCTCAGAGAGGCCGCGTTTCCTGCGCGCTGGGCGTGATTTGTTTAGATATCGCCCTTGAAATTCCGTAATGAATATACCGAATTACGTGCAACCTTCGCGATTTATAAGAAATGGGTAAGCCATGAATTGTCATGCACTGCAACTTTCTAACACGAACAGCTGCCCCCAATTCAATAATTAAAAAGTTATTAAACTAGTTTTCGTTAATTGCTCTCGTCGATGTCATTTTAGTTGCGGCATAGTATTTCCGCGTGCAAAAACGACAGGAGCCTTACTGTCATAGTATTTCTATAAAAGTCTGTATTTCTCAAAAAACAAACAAACAAAAACACCCAGCACATTCGCATATTACGCACACGTTAATATTTCTCAGTGGAACAAAATTGACCATTACCATTAATTTCTGAGCATAACTTTGGCTTAACTCTTCTAAACATTGCAGAAATTCTAAATGCGCTTGATATATCAAAGTCGATCGATAGAGATGCTCTTACATGTGCACTTGACAGAACGGCAATGTCTCTTTCTCGTTTAGAGTTACAGATTTGTAGACATCTGGCATGCATATTTTTTAAGCTTACTAATTTTCGCCTAATTTTTTGAAACATTTGATGTCTGAGACCTCTGGTAAAGCAACTTGCTAAAATATAACATTGTCCTAAAAATGCTGTAACTTTCATTCAGCTTGGCCCAATATTTGTCTTATAAATACACTTCTCTTTTCGATATGTGTTTGAAGGTGGAAGTAGGAGTTGGCGTTAAATTAAAGCTTTCATCTTAACCCGATTTCAGATATTCGTGAGCTGTGTTTTGCTGAAAGCCGTGAATAAGCAAATGTGTGAATATAAACTGGCCGACGCCACTTCACTATATGATGAATTGAACGATTTACATTGATCTAGGAAAGTGAAATACAGCCAGTGTTTGTAAAGCATGCTGACCGTTAAATCGAGCTCTCACATTACCCAAAGCGTTCGCTATGCCCGTTTTCGCAAACATTGGTCACTAAACCTTCAAGAACTTAAAAAAGATATATGAAATGCATCCATTCTAATGTTAATTGTCGCGAACGTGCACTCATACAGTTGACAAGAACCAGCTTTCTCTTTTTGCACTCTGTTTTTGCTGCGATTCAACAGGGAGTCGGTAAGTAGTCGAAATATATTATTTACGAAACATTGCTTCCTCACAGCAATGTGGCCAGTCTTTCTCAGTCATCGTGTTGGCTATCCACTGAAAGCGAGTCAACGGCAACAAACGGCAAATATGAACCATTCCAACTGCTTTGTCAGATGAGGTGGCAACCGTAGCACTCAACGCATGACGCCGGCTGCTAAGCAAGAGCTGACTTCAGTAACGCACAAGGGTTTTTATGTGGTCTAGTTGGTTCATGAAGTAGCACGGTGAATTGGGCTAGTTTGTATTGATTCATGTTTAAACTGGATAGGGCGCACACACAGACACAGGCACTGGAAGGAAAAAACAGTGTTGGCGCCAGTGTTGTTCGCGTTTTTTTCCTTCTAGCGTCCGTGTCTGTGTGCGCGCCTCATCGAGTTTAAACTTGGTTCATGAAAGTTTTGGCAAAACAGCGCAAAATACGGGACAGTGAAACACACAGGACACTACACCGACTGTCAACTGACAGTCAGCGCGACTATCAAACGATAAAGTTGATATAGTCGGCGTTGTGTCCAGTGTGTTTCACTGGACAATTGGTCAGCTGCCTGCTCTTATATAGATCACGTGCTACGTGACGCCAAAAAGGCAGAAAAAAGAGTGTTCCACACTCGCCGCCATGGCTGCGACTGGCGCTGACTGACACTCCTAAGTTTCAATCCATATATATACCCTATAAAGTGGACGGGGACATGACCGCCGCCGTAGCTCAGTGGTAGAGCATCGGACGCGTTATTCGAAGGTCGCAGGTTCGGTCCCTGCGGGTGGCAAGTTACTTTACTTTCTTCATATTTATATTCTAATTACTACAAATAACACCCCCTATACCTTCCTTGGCATTGCTGTCAGTTAGTTCTCATTAATAACACATAACACTAGTGATAGCGTGACTATCAATCGATACAGTTTTGCGTCGTGTCCTCTGCGCTTCGCTGTCCCGTATTTTGCGCTGTTCTGCCGTAATGATAACTGCTGAGATATTTAATGAATTACTCTAAAGTAATAGCTGTTGAATCGATCATACTTAATTAGAAAAAGGAAGGTTACTGGCACGTCCTCGAGATGACGTGGCATATACAAGTGTTAGTGCATCGCGCTTGGGTTAGTACGGTCGTGCGACATCTTCGTATAAGAGGCTCTGATAGTGCCGCAACCTTAATGCGACTTGCACTGTACCAGCACGATATCGCACGATATTGCAGAAGCAACCTGACCTTGCTGACCATCATTTTCATTGTCCTGGCCGCTGCCGTTGTGCTGTCTGTGAGGATGATTTCGCCAGCGGCAGCGTCAAAAAGAGCGACGACCGGTAAATCGGCATTTGTGACAAATTAAACTTGAACCACACGTTGATGAGGGTACCGCTAATGCGAGCAAAGGTTTGCTTGGTTGTTAATCTGAGTCATCATGTTCGAAGTTTATGGCGCTCTTTGACATAGCTCAAGGTTGCGGGTTCGATTTTCGGGCAAGGCAGTTGCATTTGTATGGAGCAAAATCAAAGATACTTAGACGCGCTGTTAAAAGTGTAACGAAGGACAGGTCAATGGCGGCAAATGATGGGAGCTTTGCCTTGTCTGTCTTAGCGGTTGTTCATTAAGAAAAAAAGACAGGTGATCAAAAACTAAATCCTATAACTACGAAGTTCTCATAGCCCGTTTCTGGCTTTTAGACAAAATCAATGAAATAAAATAAAACAAAAGCAAAACGAATAAGTATATAAATGTTCTAAATCATACCACATATAGAGACAGTATTGGACTTGAACTTGAATGGAGATTAGATGAGCTCTGCAGCATTCCTGGTTACACCCGTTGTATCATAGTTTTCATGAGATCATGAAATGCACTAGGCTGTCATCAGGCTATAAATCACTATCGTTGATCGTTTAAGCGAAGCAAATAAAAAAAGATTAAAAAAGTGGTTGTTGCTCGTGACTCCTGGAGTGCGGCGAGTACGCATACAACTGTTCTTTAACGTTTAAATAGCTCACGCTTAAGGGGAGGTCCCGTGCATTAATCTTGCTGAGAGCATGTCAAACATATGTCCTTATTTACTGTTATCCCCGTGCTATTGCTTGAGCACTTTACCTATAACCTTCATGACGGTATAACGCTTAGGGCAAGTACCTATATTGAGGTGCACGTTAAAAAAACCCTATGTGGTCGAAATTTCCGGAGCCCTCCACTACGGCGTCCCTCATAATCATATCGTGGTTTTGGGACGTTAAACCCCAACAATTAATAATTATTAACGCTTTGGGGAAGAGGGTATCAATAAGTCCCGTGTGATAGCACATGCCCTCGAATGTACCATATAAGGCATCCAGGTGTTGTAGTCAAGTGGACGCTCGAAATACATTGCGAAATTGCAAGACAGGCATCCTTGTTAGAGCTAACCGACATAACTACGCATTGTTCTGTTCATGCAGAGGACGAGAGTGAAACTCTTGACGATTGGTATTTTCGCGCGAGTATGCGCAAGGACAAGGGTGCGGCACCACCTGAAGATCGAGAGAAAACTGAAACCATTCCCGGTAAGTAGATTTTCTTATAGCTTGACAGCGGTAGGCACACTGACATCGCGAGTGCATTTTGTGATTTCCTGGGAGCGAATAGCAAGCCGCGTACACATGAGCTGTTTTTCGTCCCTTCTTGTGTCCTGTTGTTTTACGCTGTTACCCTAGGATGGCCATGAACCAACCAGCCCGAAATGTGCACGTTTATCACTCGCGAGGGCCGATAGAGCAGATTAGAGTTACTGTGTATGGCTCCTTTAGGAGCAAAATACTGTTACTCTAGATCAGATAAAGTAGCAAAGCCCGTTGGTGCACTGCCGGCAGCGCTTGTCTATCTCCCGTTGCTATAGCGACCGGCGCTTCGCGGGAAAACCGAAATGACTGTGCCGCGCCACGAAAACGGGTCACTGGAGGAGAGAGGGAGGCGCCGTTACGCGAAACTGGGGCAACGGGAAATAACGTTTTTTCTCTTCTGAAGTTGCGTCGTTCCGCCACTAGGTGGGCGCTGCCGGCAGTGTACCGAGGGGCGTGTGTAGAGCGACCTAAAGAATACTGGGTTACTCTAGGCGTGTGCTGCCGTCGCAGTTTTGATTATGTGCTGATTGAAAGAATCACACGGAAGAAGGCAGACGGACAGAGGTTAATGGGACAAAGCGCAAATCAAAACTTTGAGGTAAACCAACTAACCCGTTATCGCTTTACTGTTGTCACACTACACGGTCGATCACGCCTCTCAGGACAGCTATAAAGTGTCTATCTCAAAAGTACACCTTACACTATGGATAGGGTGAGTCCATAATTGACGTAGTTTGACGCTTCATCAGGCCGAGTGCATGACCAGTTCGATGTCTTTGAACAACAGTGTAAGATTTACTCTTTAGGTGTGGACAGCGCGTCTCGCGGGAAGTACTGATAACTCTCGTTGTTCGGAGACGGTGCCACGAGATAACTTTCTGATCGTTTATCACGTGAAACGAGGTAATGCGTTTCTATGAGAAATGTCCGCTGTTATGTCATCGTTGGACAAGTAAAATGACATGACTTTTCCTATCTGAAATCTTCGGCGTTAACGCAACATTTCCTACAAAGTCACTGAAAAAAATCAATTTCAGTAACTTCAAGATATGGACACCTTTCGGCGCGCTTTTAAAGATATGCCCCGCGAATGAACGTTAGCGCCCTTGTTACAAACACATATCATTGTCTATAGGCCCACAGTGCTAACGCCCAGAGCAAAAAAAAAAAAAAAGAAATCGGTGCCATTGATGCTGACAATTCAGAATTATCTGAACCATTCCTGCGCGTGATAGATGGCAATAAGCCAGCGGAGCGGACTCTCTGGCAGTTGCCATGGCGACGAGACGATGTTCTCTTTCGTTTAACTTTTCGATCTGCCGCTCTTTCACCGGTCACGCTGTGATCATCGGTCTGTCATATAGGTCTCGACGCCAACGCAAGTTAACCATGTTGAAAGACTGGGTTTGCAAACGCGGACTCAAGCCATTCCCTAGGCATGCGCAGATAAGTTTTTGTGCCCACCTTCTCCGCCGCTGTGCGCCTTCTCCGTTGTTAGTCGGCGTTGTTGGTGTCGTCTCTCTTGTGTCCAAGATTGCAAGCCCAGTCTTAACGTGAATACGTACCAAGAGCTCAGCTCTCTGTCATTCGAAGCAAATTAACGCCCTCAGCGCGTGAACGCGTCATGATGTGTTACAACGCGTACGGTCAGCGTGAAGGAACCGGTCTATCACATACGCCCATGTTTCCTTGGAACAACTTCATTTGTCTTTATGTAACTGACAACTGTCTTGCGCGTTCAGATGTTCCCGAGTCTACTCTGGAGGAAACTACGACAAGCGTTCCAAAAGCAGTGTCAACTGAAGCGGACGCTGAGAGTACTGCGGCAGCGGAAGAGGAAAACCGGAGCGAAGCTTATGCTTCGAAGACGACCAACGAAAAAACGAGGGTAGCTGCCGAAAGCCGTCCATCCAAAACACCCTTCGTGACGACTCCGAAGGAAACGCGTCATGGAACGGAAACGACGGCTGGGTCAAGGACACGGGAAAGCTTGGTCACTACGGCCACGAGGGACAAGGACGCAGAGACGACACCGGCGAAGGGTGAGGTCTTCTTCCGGCTTCTCTCTCTGCGAGTGTCACTAATGCATACGTAGTGGTGCTCTAAACAGTGCAGTAAGTCGACCCGACAAAGCATGGGCCATTACACACGTATGGCGCCGGCCCCGCGGCAGTTTTTATTACACCTACCGGATCATGTTTCGTTTGCTGTACTAACGCTTTTTCTTCTTTAGACTGCTGCTCGGAACTGTTCGCAGACTCGGATAGAAGGCGAAGACATCAGCCAGAAGCACGACTTTCTTCTTACGCGCAATTCAAAACTGTCTGGCTGAAAGAAATGCACTTCCAGTGCCAAAAATACGTAGATTCAAAATATGGGGAATAGGTAAAGGCAAGGATGTGCGTTCGCAAGGTCATGATGGCGTGAAAGGTTCTCAGAATACGAACCATAATTTATGTGCAGCACGGAACTTGTTGAACTGCAAGCAGTATGGAATGTTATGTGACGTTTCATGGCCAAGGCCAAATGCTGGCAATATAGTGCCTGAAGTGCTAACAGCTGTACGCGTAGATGGGAATATGTCTTTTCTTTCTCTGTGTACCTGCATTGTCGACAAGAGCTGTCTTCCTGTCGTCATTTCGAAAACAACGTGTGCACGGTTTCATTTAGAACATTCGCTCAGTTTCTTCTGGGCGTGACGTACACGCATTCATGGCGCCACTGGCCATCATGGGCTAGCAATTCGTTTTCGTAACTGTCGGACAGCGCGCAAGCGATTTACCGGATGCGGACAGCGCACTGTATGCGGCCGTGGTATTGCTTTCAGCTGTCCAAGTACTGTATCTATGAATCACGAACAAAAGTGGTTAACGGCCCGTAACGAGCATACTATGGCGAAACATGGATGCTTCTCGGTCGTCATGGCGTACAACCGCGCAATAGGCCATTTAGGCATGTTCGTTGCTCTCCATGCTATGGCGTAATAATAAAGCGCGTACGCCATCTCAACACAGGTTGTCGGAAATGACGTATCCGTCACGTAACTCGTGCGATGTTCCTCCGTGCAAACGTTCAGACAATATGAATATGAATAACTTCACAAAACCGAATAACTACCGCTTGAGCGCTCTGCAATTTGTCACTTTCTTCAGTTGTAGATGCCAAATGAGTTTTCCATCGATGTTTTCTTTCTTTTTTAGAAAGGGTATACTGCTCGAAGCGAGTCGCTATTGAGGCAGAATATGTGTAATCAGGCTGGTTAGCAGAGGTGGCATTTCCCGTGCAACTTCGACTGAATTGTGCAAGCTTGGTGTAAAATCAAAGCTGAGTACAGGAAACTGGCGGCGCTTTGGGTCAATCAACTTACGACACATTGCATCGGAGCGCCTCACACGTTGTTTACGCAGTGTGTGGGGCGCTCGCTGCTAAGCTAATTTAGTTTGCTTAGACTAAGCACTCTCGACGATTGGCCCTTTCCGAGTGGGTGTTCTATAGACGCAACCGAACTCATGTTGTCCTTGTTCCTTCATTAAACTCGCTTGGATTGTAGAGCATTCTTTTTGTGTTCCTATCTTACCTTTGTCTTTGTTTCATGTGATTTGATTATTTCTCTATTTCTTATTTCTGTCTTAATCTCTTATATAAGAAATGAAGCAAGAACTAAGAGAAGTAAGCAGGAAAACAATAAACAAACCTTAGCAAACAAATACAAAAATAGCCTTTTACGCCCTATACTTGCGCAGGGTTCCCCTTCAAGGGGTGCGAAGGTTCGTCGCAGCGCCCCCCTTCCAATTATGTCACTGTATGGCGCTGATTTTGCGCCCCTCCCCCGAGTCGCAACGCCCCCCCTCCCTATTATGTCAGTGTGTGGGGCTCACTTTGCGCCCCCTCCTCTTAAGTGAATAGGGGGTCCCCCCCCCCCCCCACCTCGTGCGCATGCCAATGGCCCTATAGACCTTTTCACAGACGGCTCCCTGGGTGCCGCCATAGTTCTCTTTGGGCTGCGCTAAATAGGCATGACCCCCCAAAAATGCACTACCGAGGCTGTGACCTCGGCCTTTGTACTCCCGCTCGCAGCCCAACATGGCGGCGTTTTTTCTCTCCTGTGAGAAGGTGTATATTTCTCCATTGTCCTTCGTTAGCGTTCTCATAATGGAAAAAGAAACGATAATAAAGCACAGTATGCTCAGGGCGTGCTTCATTAAGGTTTAGTTTGTAATTTGTCGCGCGACAGGCGTGCTCCTGTGCACGGCGGGCGATTTTGCCGTTGAAGAGGACATGTTTCCCACGGACGGACTGTGCGACCTGCTCTTCTACACGGACGTTCGGTTTCTGAACCATGAGTTCCGAGGTCGTTACAACGAGAAGAGCTGGAGGACCTTCAGGCGCTTGGCACCGGTCTCCCGTAAGACGGGATTCGGCATGTCGGTCAGCTATCGGTGCGTTTTTCACATGACCAGCATACAGCTTAGGTAGACTGCAAAAAAGTTTTCTTTTGTAAAATGTGAAAAAGAAACCAAATAAGAGTGTAGGAGTTTTATTGACATACAGTTTCCGTTTTCCTCTGTATTTTTATTTCGCGCCTTTGTATTGGATTTTTTTCTAAAACATCCTGTCGATGTTGTTTTTCTCCCCCATTACAAAAAAAAATTACGTTGTTCGCTCTGTTATATAACTTTTTAGGAAGTACAAGAAAGTTCAATTTACCCTGTTAAATAAGAAAATGTCTGCTTAAATCAATGAGGTTATTTTTTTTTCTATTTCCGAGTTCCTGCTCACTCGCCGGAAAAAATATAGCACGGAAGTGGAGTGCAAGAAAGAGGAAGAAGCAAATGCTGTCGGATTCTTCGCAGTAAATTCTCAGAGCACCCGCAGCCGTGATCTCTTTGACTGAAAGTGTGCGAGGTGCTTTGAGTCTTGGTATGCGCATTGGCACACCAGATTTTCCCTACCAGACTTCGAACTTTGCATTTTTTGAAGAAATGCTCCCCTTAGTGGCCAAAACATCCCGCTACGAACATTTGTCCGCAGCTTCCTGGTAATTAAACCAGCTTGATCTGAGTAGTTTGTGCTGCGCTGGTCTCTGCGGCCTCATTCGAATGCACGAGCAACGATTTTATGTTAGCAGGTACATAACTTCTTATTCCTTTAGTGTTTTTTGGGACGTTCAACCTCAACAATTATTGTCCTTTAATCTTTTCTTTCTTTACTGCTTTTCTCTCTCTCCCATTGTAGTATAGCCAGCTATGCGAAATGTGATGTGACATTCCTGCCTTTTCTACACTATGTATTTGTCTCTTCTGCTGCTCGTTTGACTGAGAATATTGGCGCGGTGTTTCAGCGAGGCCGACGATGCGAGAAAAGCCATGAATGCCACTGGCAGACAAAAGCTTCTGCAGTTGTACAAAGACAAAATACGACACCATGGCATTCTGAGAGCGACCTGCGGCTCCAAAACGCTTAAATCAGACTTGGCTGGCAAGCTAAAGCTAATGAATGTAAGTATGTTGCTGTGATATTTCATATCTCTTAGAAGTAATTCTGAATAAATGTTCTAGAGCGGGGTTATACCACTATCGGACTGGGCATTACAGCTTTGTATCACGTTTTACGCGTAAGCATAGACATACGCACGAGGGGGAGGGAGGTGCAGCAACCCCCCCCCCCCCTTCCCGAGGTCATCTAAAGGGGGAAGCCAATTCTATCCCATACCTTCACTCAGTGAGACCTTTCACATCACTTTTTTAAGCGCGGGGTTATGTCTACGCATGCTTTTTGACAATAATGACGACCGAGGACCCCTGATGTTGCATTCAAAGAACTGTTTACTTCCCACCTATGGCCCGAAAAGCCGGGTACCAATGGCAGGCCTTTGTGAGAAGTACGTCATCGCTTCAGTTGCATCTTTGCATCCATTGCAGAGCTTGCTTTCTTTCGGAATCTATCAACAAGGGGGTGGGGGAGGGGTGCTTGGGCGAAACCTAGACCCCCTAATGGAGAGCCTTGCGCACGCCTATGCGTGAAAAACATCCTGTCTTGAAATTCATTAGAATGGACAAAATATTATTCGATTTCGTAATGCTGGCTCGAAAATTCATGTTTCAAGCTACAGTCGAGACACAAATTATAAGGAAACTCTGTGGCAAAATTTTCTTTTGGAGTACCTCTTGTGTGATTCCGCGCTAAAAATTGCCCGTTATTAGTTTGTTTTCGTCCCAAGTAGTATGTCATATACTGACCTAAGCGCAACACTACAGAGCATCGGTCATCTGACGCAAATCAGCGTAACCAGCATGACATGCGGACGGTATAGATAAGACAGGCATGGCAGTTAGAAATTGCAGCGATTGTAGACGGCCGCCACCTTTTTCAAGAAACTGCTAGAACTAGTTTAACGAAAGGCACAGACTGCGCTCTGTCTTGTGCCCCTCGCACGCTCACTTTCACTTTCCGCTCGTTATAGTTTCGTAGTCACTTCTTCTTAGTCGTTAAAGCTGTAGTTCCTGCACGACCATCGCCGACAGATAATGACGGCGATCGAGGTTAAGTATTGTTGCCCTTAATGTTAGAACGATCGTAAAATAAAGAAAGAAATTCTGGTCAGCAGAAGCATCGAAAAACAGAAAATCTGAGCGAACTTGGTAAAACTCTGTTCGATAAGAAGAGCAAGAATCGGAAAATGATTTTCAAAGACAACTGGCGTTAGGTTTCCGGTAAGACCTCCTGAGTTATGTTGCTGTAGATAGCTTCTTTTTGTTGCGTCTCACAGCCTGTGTCACTTTGGAACGTTAAACCTCATGAACCATACCAAACTGAGCGGGTAGTTTTATTTTGAGAACTGTTGGAGCTACGCTGTTACACTGCCCCTAGATGGATCCAGCCAGTGTTGCATGCGTTGCATGCCTCACAAACAGGTATATTGTATAACAATAATCATTGGAAGGACGTTCCAAAAGCACGGTACGATTATGAGGGACGCCGTAGTGGAAGGCTCCAGAAATTTCGACCACCTAGGCTTCCTTAACGTACACCTAAATCTAAGCACATGGTTCTCTACCATTTTGCCTCCGTCGAAACGCGGTCGCCGCGGCCGCGATTCGTTCCCGCGACCTTCGGGTCAGCATTTGAGCACCACTAGACCATCGTGGCGGGTTGTATTTATTGCGTATGTAGGTATCAGTGTTGGCAAAATAAGTTACCACTTTCTATTTTGTACTTTTTCAAGAATGAATCCACTTTGCTTGGCTAGGCAACCGGCCACACTATAAGTGATATGAAATCAAAAGAAAGCTTCGCTTAGAAAAAAAATACTGCTCCTAATAAGCTTATGTTACTTCCCGTGAACGTTGATCAAAGACCAGTCGGAAGGGGCACACATTTTCGCCAGGAAGATCGCGCCAAGTGCCTTGACGTACTGCGCCCTCTGCACACTATTTCGTTCTCGCGGCACGCTTTGCTAATGTACAGGACTCCTCCATCGCCGTCGCTGAGTGCACTCCACCTTGATTAGCGTGCTTAATTATGGATTTTCAACTGCGTAATACAATTTTAAATGCCAACGTCAGCTCCCGCCCAAGAAATTAACTTCACTTACGGAAGCATCTAGCTCGAAATCTCTTCTCCCTCTGCTAAGAGGGCGACAGTTATTAATTTCACCTCTTAGCAAAGCGTTTGAGAGAGTTCCGCAGCGCTCTGTTAACATCTCGTCCATCTGCTCACAGATCTACACGGACGTTGTATGAATAATGAGGCTAGATTCCTGCAGAATTTTCTGTGGCTTTAGTTTTTATGCGGCGATATTTGTTTCAGCTTCTTCGCAATCAGCGTGGCGCTCTTCATGCATTTGGAAAGACTGTTAATTTTTCATGACGTTATCTTTTTTTTTCACGAATTTATTACTTCTTCAGGATGCTTTTAAAACCTTTCTGCGCGTACGCTTTGTTCCTACAGAGCAGCATCGCCATGCGACAATTACCTTTATAGCAATTGCTGCTGGCATTTAAAGGGACCCCGCAACACTTTTTCAAGTAACAATCGAATGGCTTCACTAAAGGAGTTTATTGGCTCATGAATCGACCTACGCAAGAATCCGTCAAGTACGAGCGGTGTTGTAGAGATTTGTCGCACGCTGTAAATGCTTTCTCTTGTCTCTCGTCCCAATGAACGCGCTGGAAGTTAAGCAGGGAAGGATGGCATGGGGAAAAGAAGTTACATCACGCACGCGTCATGACACTGAGCACTTTTTTTTAACGCGCGGCTAAACCTTCAGTGAGATCGCGCGAGCGCGCGCGCTCACGTGGCGGCATCACGCGGCGGGCGCAGTAATTATGCAGCCAACGATGCTCAAATCAGCCAATGGCCGCGAATATGTGTATATGGTGCGGTCATTTGGGCATATGGCATCATTAGTACAGACAAGAGGGAGCGATATTTAGCTGACTGAGAATTAACTGTAAATTTCAGGCCGCGTGCTGCGCTATAATGTTTGGCTGACGTGTTCGCGAGAGCCTGGACTACCGGTCGGCAGCGTTTTCTAACCATGCTGAAAACGTGTTGCGGGGCCCCTTTAAACTTTCTCGATTTTCTGAGATCGCAACAACTCTTCAGGCGTATATACAAAATGTACACATATTCTATGTCGACAAGATGGGACAAAGATGAGCGATGCCAATAAAAGCCGAGAGTCGTGGAGACGTCAAATGAGAGGAGCTAGCTCGTCTCGTACGCTTAGCAAACAGATAACTTCCTTCACCTGTTTCGGCCCCAGTGTATTTTTTGCTATAACTACGCTAGATGTAAGTAGACGGAAGGCTTCGTAACTACATATCACGGAACGCATGATGTTTCCATTTCAGAATTAATGAGCAGTTGTGGTAACTACGACAAGATTTTAATACGGGTTTCTGCCATCGGCGTCGCCGTCACGTTCCGCATAAAATTCAAATCGATAACATCACACCGCGCATTGTATGTTCTACGCGCGAGTAAAAGCTCGCGAGCGCTGCCGACAAACGTGGCTGAAGCAGAGATAAAACGAGCCGGCCATCTCCGTCACACAGAGGGCGCATGCGAATAACATCAACCTGCCTGCGAGGCCTGCCGTCAATTTCTCTTCAAACAAAGAGGAAACTCACCGCACGTCTTTCGTGGGGCGAAGGAGGCTAACGGGACGGCAGGGAAACGGAGGGAGGAAGGGAGGGCTGCGTCGGTTGAGCAGCAACTACAACCTTTCATCATAAGGGCGTGGTCGCGTGCGCTGGCGCGCGCGCTTTCTCGGCAGGTATCCGCCAACGGCTCGTGCTGTACTCTCACCTCTCCGTGTTGAGACGCTAGGCTGCCCGAAAACCGCTTCTTTCCCTGGAGTGGCCGTATTCTCATACACCAGTGTTTTGTAGAGTTGCGCGAGATCGGATCCAGAAGAGTCGGCTGCTAGACTTCGTATAACATTACAATTTGTTCCTATCGAATTCATTGCTTCGCTCTTGCGGCGAGAGAGAATTAAACTTTATTGTATGACCGGGCGCGCGTTCTCTTCGCCCAGAGGTGGGTGACTTGCTTATTCCAGGTAGTCATGGCTTGCAGCCGACGCCCGAGTCCTGTCCACCAGCCGGAGAACTGTGATTTTTTAAAATTGTGAAACGGACGCCGGTCATCTAGATGTTCTGGTTTCACAATGGATGTGGCTTCTCTTATTCGCAGGAGCTCAAGAAATTCCAGAACGGCCTGAGCGGTTCGCAGACAGCTGGCGTTAGCTTATCCGAGCTGGTGTTGGGCATCCGATTTGTGAACTACCTGGACGAAGCGGAGGTAGCGCATCACCCGTCGGCAATACTGGATCTTACAAGGAAAGGCACATTTTCTGCGTAACCATTAGGCGGCAAGGCCGTTGTGTATTCGAATATCAATCAATCAATCAATCAATCAATCAATCAATCAATCAATCAATCAATCAATCAATCAATCAATCAATCAATCAATCAATCAATCAATCAATCAATCAATCAATCAATCAATCAATCATCCAATCAATCAATCAATCAATCAATCAATCAATCAACGAATAGCTAAGGCAAAAAGAAAAAACGCTGTTACTACGGTATTACATAGCATTCACAGCAGCGGGTTATGATCCAAAACAATGTCATAAAAATGAGCGTGAAAGCGTTAACAAACCCGGCCATAGCCTCAGTATTGGAACAACCTGTCATGGTATAGAAAATTAAGTTCCGATGTCATTTTGTAAGATATTTCGCGATACTGCATATTCTTTTAAGCAAGTGGAAATGTTTGAAACGTTTGGTCCTCCATGGAGCATCGTGTTTTTGTTTAAAGGGCAGTAAGTTAGTCCATCCTGTTGGATACTGTAGGATCCTGTAGGATATATGTGGTGGTATTCAGTATTGCGGAATGTTGAGTTCTGTACTTGATATTAATGAAACGATCTTCAGCACGTGTTCTAATCGGAGAAGTATAGTACAGCACATGTGCAGTGTTTACTCGTAAGTGCCTCCGCACTTATTGGGATATACATTAGCGTTTTATGTGCCAGTGCTCAGTACCCAAGTCTGTCTTATGCGCCGCAGGATAAGACATGCAAGAACAATGTATATTTGGTGAAAAAATTTTGGGAACGTCTTAACTGCCTTTCGTGATTCCTATGACGGTGAGGAGGAGGAGGAGGAATAAACTTTATTATCAACCAGCAATTCAAGTTCCTTGGCCTAGGCCTCCCACGTGGGGACGTCGAGGTCTTGCCTCTTCGCCGCCTCGCGGGCTTGCTGGGTGGCCCATAGCTGATCGTCGAGGTGGGAGCTGCGCAGGGTGACGTGTTATTTTTTTTTCTTAGGGGGGGGGGGGGGGGGGTTAGCTTATAGTTTCTTTCACTTCAGCAGCGTGAAGGAGGGCAGATGAAATGCATGACAGACACATCGCATTTTATTCGGAATTTCTGTTTGTTTATTTGCTTGCCGAGAGTCCTAAGTCAATTTAGCCTCAAGTAGAACTCGAACTTGTCTCACGACCTTGATAGCTATGAAGCTAGGGGTTATTCTTGCAATAGATGTTATTCCTGGAGATATGCCCATTCGGTTATATGCGGATGATAGCGTTATCTTTTAGGAAGTAGTGTCACATGATGATCATGAAGAGTTGCAGAGATGTCTTGTAGCAATTTCTGTCTGGTGCTCGAATATGGGAATGCAGCTGAATGCGGAGAAAACCGCGCTTTCGCGCGTAACAAGAAAAACGTCTCCCAGCGAATTTCATTATCAGCTTGAAAACAGAACAGTAACCGAAGTCGAAAAATATAACTATCTTGGCGTTACTCTTACCAATAAACTAACATGGACAACGCATATATCAGATATCTGCTCAACCGCCTTAAAGAAACTGTGGTTCGTAAAGAGGAGGCTTAAACACGCGCCTATAAGAACTATTAGCTTATAATCTAATCGTAAGATCTAAATTAGAATATGCTGCTGAAATCTGGGACCCACATACTAAAAATGACATTCTGAAACTTGAGCGAGTACAGAGAAAAGCTGTGAGGTTTATATACGGAAAATATGCCAGGAAAGATTCCGCGTCCTCATTAATGTCACAAAGCAGTATACAGACATTACAAACGCACAGAAAAATTAATCGTCTGGTACTACTACACAATATACTTGCTGCGAAAAATACGGTATTGCCCTCTTCGGTATGTGGGCCTACTACGAGAAGAATAAGACACGGTCACGAACATTTGCTTGCGCCGATTTTCGCTCGAACGAACGCTCACAAGGGCGGTTTCTTTCCTCGAACGGTGAGCGAGTGGAATTCCCTTCCTATTCACGTATTTGAATCGAATGATTTCATGGCTGCCTTGACAAACCATTTTTCTTGTGAATTTTAGTGATGTCGAGGTGTGATTGCTGCTTCTTTTTGCGAACTATGTACATTTCGTGTGGCGTTGTTTAGGCATGCTGTATTTTCTTTTGCTTGTTTGTTTTCTCTCTTGCTGTAATGCCCCTCCTGCTTGGGCCAAGGTGTTGGCCTGCAGTATTTAAAAAAATAAATCTAAATAAAAATAATTGACACATTGACAATCAGCGGAACCCGATGTGAGCGCTGCACAAAGGGCCACACGTAACCACAGCAGGCGTGCAACTACGTCCTCCAGCGGTGCGCATGCACACAACATAGCGATAGCGATGCCGGTGCACGAGACACCCTGAAGGCAGCGCCCTATTGCCTTGAGCGTCACTTCCGTAGTGAGCTCCCTAAAGGAAGCCTTATACAGTTAGTCCATTGCGCACTAAATGACTTTAACACCTCAAATTTGACGTCTTCCTAAATGTGTTAATTAGAGTTGTAATCAGTGAATGTTAAATAAAGACTTCGCTAGTTATTCAGCAGTCATCACACGTTCACTAATGTAGGAGGACATTACTTTCGCGTTGTAGTAAAAAAAATTATTTGTGCAGTTTTCAGATACACGCATGCGGTTTTTCTCGCTCCTTGTTTTCGTCATCTTCGTTAAACGAGTGGTATTGTACTCATATTTGAATAGCTCGCCATTCCCCTTCTTCGTGTGCTGTAGATGCATTCGTGCTTCTGGTTGCGTTAATTATTTCTAACTCCAGCGTGTGTCTATTTCTGATTACTCATCCACTTTCGTGTACTTTTATAAATTTGAGCCGCTCATGTGTACGTAAGCTGAAGCTTGTTTAGGCAAGGAGGAATAGTGAAGTTAATGTTTGTTTTGCAGGCATCTTCCCATCACGATATTGGTTGTCCACACACACATTGACCGTCGGGTGGGAAGTGTTCCCTTGGTTGGTACATTGACAGACAAGTTAAAAGGCGCACGTGGAAAGTTCATGAACGTGCCCACATTGGTGAGTAACCGGACAAGTAGCTGGAGTTGGTGACGGCGTTAAGCTGTTAAGACGGCGTTAAGCTGTTAAGACGGCGTTAAGATGTAAGACACCCCGATGACTATGCTGCATGAACACAGAGGTGCAGGCGGAAGCAACATTTCTAACGACATATCGTGATGTCTTGTTCTATTAGAGCCAGTCGACAGCATTGTGCTATGATGAAAATCCTAACGACAGATATAGGTAATAGCTGCTATAATCAGGCTCTTCACTGAAGTCACTTTTGCACATTATTTATTCAACCATATACATAGACAAGGCATGGTTGCACCATGTGAAGCTGTTTTGCAACTTGTTTGGAATAAACCAGTTGGTATAGCGAAGGCAATTCTGAGGTGTTCAAATAGATGCGCAACAAGAAAAAAATCTGTCCTTACAAAAATTTTCGCTTACTCCGTTTCTGCAATGTTCTCGTTCCATCGTATATGTAAGAAAACATTGCCATGAAGCACACGCTAGAATGGTTGAAAGCGCAGGTGATGGGAGCGGGGTTATATCAGTTACAGCACATACGCTCTGTGCACGAAAAAGTAACGTTTGCTTTTTTCCTTCATATTGTTGGTTTCATATCGCCATGAGCTTATTAGCCATCATGTTCGTGATGAAGTCGTCACAGCGCAAAAAACTTCGTGAGAAAGGACGAAATGAACGCGAAACACACAAGCGCTAAACTTCCAACTTAATATTTATTATTGAGACACATTTTTAAAATAAATACCACGCGCTGGCGCCGTTATGTTTGAGTACCTCTGAATGTTTACAAGTCCTACATTTCATAATGCGCTTCTATTTAAGGACCGCTGTAAAAACATACAAGTATAAAAATAAGGTTTTGCGCTTTCCTTCAGTACTATCGGCAATGGAATCGACACTTGAGAGCTACTTCTTCCCGCTGCAGCTGTAAATACCACAAATATATTCGTAATGGGAATAAAGCACGTGCACATACTAACGCAAGCATGCTTGATGATTTCTCAGACTAATGCCATCTCTAGACTCAAGGCTGCCAATATAACGGGAAACGTGCGAGTGCTGTTGTCGTTCACGATGATCGTTGGACATTTCCATCTGAACCATAGCTTCAGTCTGCCCGCTCGACCCTCCAGCAACTGGGAAGCGATGTCGTGGACCATGGATGGTTTTCAAAAGGTACACAGCTTGGTGCTTGTAAAAATCGCTTTCACTTTCAACGGCTGTCTCCATCTGAGCTAATCTATTGAAGAGCTCTCAGATAGAGTCGGACACATTGATTGAACGAGTGCTGGTTATAGTGCTTGTAGTGTTTCAGACCATGATTAGCTACATTCCACACACTGCTTTTTAACTCCGTCGCATGAATTTTGTTGAACAGAAGCCACTGTAACTTTGCGTAGTCACTTCAGGAAGGTTTCTGAGCAGCTGTTAGATCAGAGGTCTCAAACTCACCTCAGCTAGCGGGCCGCAGACGCAAAACCTAGTCTCCAGCAAGAGCCGAGTCAGCGAAGAAGGAGAGAAAGGAAAGGCAGGGATGTTAACCAGTCTAGAAGGACCGGTATGCTACCCTACACTGGGGGAAGGGATGGGGGAGATATAAAGATAGATAGAGAGAGAGAGAAGGAGAGCACGCACGCACAAAAAGACACACACATCTCACAGTCATGCTAACGTCGTTAGTCTATAGCCGCCGGTGAAGGTCGGATGCCTTCAAGAAGTTGAGCACTGCCTTCGTCGCCTTCACCCGCGATGACCTCTCAGGACGACATTCCAGAATGGTTTCTGCCGTCATCGGTCTGGGATTTATGCGAGCAACAGCGACTGCGAGGGATTTTCTCTGCGCATTGTAGCGAGGACAGTCGCAGAAGATGTGCTGTAGCGAGTCAGCGTAGAAGATTAGAGCGGGGTGGGGGTGAACAAAATGCCAGCTAACGTTGTCATTTCAAAAACAAAAAAAAAAGGTCTTTCCCATATTTCATATAAGGGTCATTTCTGAAGAGGATTTGAAGTCAGGAGTCGAGAAACATATCGCCACTGATCTCCAGAATTTCTGGAATCTCGATGCCGCGATTCTGAAGTTATAGTTTTTGTGCACGGGCTATGTTTCTAGACATAATGACCGCATGAGTTGCCCCACGAAAAGAATATTCTAGACCAGTACACTTGTATGTAGCTCACGAACATACTTAAGAAAAAAAAAAGTTTGGGACGAAGACATTCATGTGTGGGCTGAGTATCGCGAGCCAGTCATTTTTATTTTGAAAACGTTGCACATAGCGAAAAACACACTTTAAAACACCGCAAGGTCCTGTTTTCCAGAAAATTAAATATTTTATTGAAGGCTTCTTTGTAAAATTTCCAGACATGCAAGAACAACGCGACTTTTGATGTTGTCGGGGACGGAACTCTGCGATACAAGGGAATAAAGGGCACGGAAATCTTTTGTTTTGAAGACAGTTCTACGATCACGGAGAAGGTGAGTATGCTTGCACAGGTAGTGGTCAAAGAACGTGGTCTGTGTTAAACACTTCATTTGCTGCATGAATCAACTATAGTGCAAAAGAGACTTTTGTTTAATTGTGTCGTATATCATTAAAGCGCATGTGCTCCGTTCTTGACCATGTATAACGTCGCAGAAGAAGGCAGCAGGTGGCTTTGATCTCACGGAGTGTGATAATAATGCTGTGTGAGGGATCATCTTCAAACAGCGCATGTACACGAAGACACAAAGAACTAAGACACGAGCGACGCGCCACAGTGGTCTAAAGGTTATGGCGCTCCACAGCTGACGCGAAGGTCGCGAGATTGGATCCCGGCCGTGGAGGCCGAATTTTTGGTGGAGGCGAAAATGCTTGAGGCCCGCGTACTTTGATTTAGGTGCACGTTAAAAAAAACCCAAGTGGTAAAAACTTCCGGAGCCCTTAACATACGGCGTCTCTCATCGTGGTTTTGGGACGTAAAACCCCAACAATTCAGACACGAGCTCTGACCGACACGAGGTATCAAGACCACTCCATACGGGAACTTGTTGAAGCATACCGTATCGGTAAGAGGGGAAGTGCGGGTATCAACCATGTGTCAACTAATCTCGTAGAAAGGGAGATTATGGTTTCGGATGGCGCTTAGTTAATATGCCGGTCTAGCTGTTGTTACGCATGCATTGTATCATTATGCTTCTTTGATATGCGTGTCGTGTGCCACGTGTATCTTTTTGCTTTCTGTATAAATGGTGTGTTGATAAAAAAAACTTTTGACAGTCAGCACTAATGTCGTCATTTCTTTCATGTGTCTGTGTGTGCGCTGTTTGAAGTTGAAGCTATACCACCTAACCCAAAGTGTTACGCTGTGAACTGGAGTTTGGAGGCAGCTGGTTATCAAGCATCGTTCCGGGTTCTGCAATGACTTGACATAAGCGTTTGCGGTGCACGAATATACGTCAGCGGCGCACGCCACCATAAAGTGCTCATAGACACATCTTATACTACCGCGCCATTAGTGAAAGTTCTCATCTGTTCTTACGGCGAAGAATGATTGCTGCAAACGTGTCAAAACATCAGTATTCTATGTCACCAGCTATGTCACTCGCACTGACGTCACAGCATTCTTGAACAGTATATATGTTTCTTCAAGTGACGAAAGAAGCCTGATACTTGTAGACGCATACAGCGGCCCGAATCTCTAACTATAGCATGCGCGAGCGGCGAATTTTCTGGGCGTAAGTGCCATGGATATGACGGTTCCAGGTTGGAAACAGGGCTAGGGTAAGCGCATGCCCACAAAGCGCGCTCTGCTGGGCCCATCGTCCGCTAGGATGTTCCTTCTTAAAGACGTCACCCCTTAATTTGTGCGTCACCCGCTTACGCACAGATTTATCGGTTCGAGCGAAAATAAATGATCACTTGAAAGTAGCGCTGTGTCCTCGTCGGTTTTCTTTCTACGTCCCTGTCTAGTCGCGTTTACTCACTCTTCATGGATATCATTTAATTCGGGGTCCTTAAACAAGTTCGCTCGATCCTGAGGTGTCTTATGCTCGTATCTACGTATCCTTTGATAGGACTGAACTTAATGTCTAGTAGATCCTCAAGGAGCGTGTGTTGGGGGGGTAGTTGGTAGGACGTTACATTGAGAAAAACTGCGCTGGGGACGAGGCACCAGAGTAGAAGACAGGTCGAATGATAGGTCCTGTTTTCATGTAATATCTGTATAACAAAGTATGGTCCTTTTGACAGATGTCACGGTGGCAACGTTAATTTGGACATCGGGAAAAACTCCAACCACGTAATAGGTGAAGACTTGTGTACGAACATGTATCAGAATACGTGATCGTTAACACTAGAGGTGTGCACGGGCTCCGGGTAGCCCGAAAGCCCGAGCCCGAAGCGGCCCGCGGGCCGGGCTCGGCCGGGCCGACGTATTTTCACCTCGGGCCCGGGCCGGGCTCGGGCTACTTGAAGTTTTATCGGGCCGGGCTCGGGCCCGACGCAAAGCCCGACTCAAGCCCGAAATATAGAGAATGAGCGGGAATTGTTTTCCAGCACGCATACAGCGCCTTTCCCGCGACCGCCCTTTACCGCTTGTCCTTTCCATTCGCTACTCTAAACAAAAGGGGAGCAGGTAAAGCACTGCCTCTGAAGCCGGAATCGTTGGACTGCTTGCTGTTTCTGCACGACAATTTGTAATCTGTGTAATAGAGACTGTTCGTCGTGTGTCGTTTGATCATATTTAATATGCTCAGTAAAATGCCGAATTACCGGAAAACGATGTTTTGTTTTCGCAGCGCACCTTCAAAAAGCCGGGCCGGGTCGGGCCGGGCCCGGGATTGGGTTTTCGTACGTCGGGCCGGGCCGGGCGGGCTCGCAGCCCTTTGTCGTCGGGCTCGGGCGGGCCTTCGACAAAGCCAGCGGGCCCGGGCCGGGCTCGGGCTCGGAAATACGGCCCGTGCACAGCTCTAGTTAACACATTCGGAATATATTTTCGTACATTATCACGTTTGGGTAAAGCGCTATAAAATACACTTGCGTTTGCTGGACTCTATACCTATCTGCGATTCTGCAGGTGAAGCGAGTGAACCTGGACAACAAGATATTGCGAAGCTGGGCCGTTTTCGACGCGGAGTTTGAAGACTACAAGAACGTTTGCGGCAAAGGAGCTTTTCACAGAATCTCCGAACTGAGAAAACTTCTTCAGACGCTTTCTTAGTTTCTCAGACGAAGGTTCGAATATTTTCAAAGCGTGAAGTCTATCTCTTGAGAGGAGCGCTAATGCTTAGGCCATTGCGAAGTGCGTATTTGTACTTGCGAATGTTTAAAAAAAAAGTTAAATCGTGTTTATGCGTCAGCCCAAATAGCTATAGTTTAGAAACAGTCCTTTGGACTCTGGTTCAAGTGAGAACATTTTAGTAAACGGCTTTCGCTATTAAGTACATGTGTAGGTACATAACTGCTAGTCATGCTGGATGCGTTTCTCTCCCTTTCGTTTTTCCGGCTTTCTTTTTTTTTTCTCTTCACGTTGTTACCCTACACTATAAGAATAAGGAAGAGTCCTTTACTACTTCTTGCGAGTCCTGACTTGCCCCTTTAAAGGCAAATGTGAACTCCCTTAGGAAATCATTATACTCTCTTCGAAGAGTCGTGGAAACCAGAAGAGTTAGCGAGTCTCTTTAAAGATAGTCATATACGTGGCAAGTCAGGACTTACCGAAAAAAAGTAACACATACTCTTTTTTTTTCCCCGTAGACTATACTGCAGCTCCGCCGGGTATTGTTTAACTTGCCACCATACACGAAAAGTCGGTTGGGCACTGCATTTATTTTGATAGGATGAAGTAAGTCTTGAACTTACGAGCCTAAAAAATGTTTTGCAGCGGATGTAGGCATAGAGCACTGATGCCACAAGTCGCGAGCACCATTGTGATGACAACTTACGCTTGTAACGAATAATGTAGCTGACTGGGCTAGTTGGTTGTGCATACTTGAAATAAACAGCGCAAAAGCGCCCCAGTTTCAAGGGACCACGGTTGTGGATAGGAACAAGGATGGGCAAGCACGAGTAATAAGTGAGGCTGCACAGATGACGCGAGAAAAGCACGGTTGCATTAGCAAGCCATCAGTTTTGCTATCTGACAGAGAGCTGGGTTTTTCAGAATGCGGGGCGCAGCCGGCTGCTGTGACTGTTAGTTTTTAGCCTTGTTTCTATCATTGATTTTTCTTCTTATGTTCTGTTTTCTGCATTTAACTTTCCCTGCAAGCATTTATAAGTTGCTTCCTTGTCAATAAAAATTCAGTTGGAAGTCGGCGCTTGTCTTGTGTGTCTCCTTTCCGTCGCCGTCCGTTTTTTGCGCTGTTTATTTCAAGCTTGTAACGACTTGTAAAGTCTAGAGTAAGCACGTTTAGGCTTTTTCCTCGGATGTGTCGCACTGGATTTCATGTTGTGCACAATATTCGGGCGTTTGTAAAGTGATGATTATGATGAAAGTTTCACGATAAGCAGTTGGTGACAAAAATCTGTCATTATTGTGGTCAGGATCTGGAAGTCTGTTTACGCAAGGTTCATTGCAGCAGTATAACGCATGTCTGGAGCTAAATGCAGCCGCTCATAAGGGCTGCTAAGGTATCCTAAGGCATCATGGGCACTGAGAGCGGGCGATCGCTGTAGCGACATCTATAAAGAGGCCCCGCACCTCTCTTGTCAATAAATGCTTTTCGCCGCTGCTGACATAGATGGCGTAGATGACACCCGGTTGCTGCTTAAAGGGGTCATGAAGCACCTCTTGGGCTGGTAAAAAAACACATCCTGCGGAAAGCTGACACGGCTATGAACTGCTCTGCCAAATATTACAGTCGTGCGCGCCGCGTAATGGCCACAAGCGGAGCGCGAAGTTGCCGTTTCCCCAGGCACCCTCTTTTCAAACAGAGGCCGGTTCTCACTCTCGTCGGTGGGCGGGGCGTCTGTCCGTTTACATCGCAAGAGACATAGTATGCTTATTGGCCGATAGCCGACGTAAATCGAGAGCGGCGTTCGGATCAGATGCGCTTCTTGCCGCGGGGTGCCGCCACTTGCCGGCGCCGCACTCCTCAGTACACGGTAGCCGCACTCGCGCAAGCGAATAACAGCGGGAGAGCGATCGCGTTTCATGACGCGCGCTGACGTAACTTCTTTCCCCCATGCCATCCCTCCCTGTCTAGCTTCCAGTGCGCTCGTCGGCACGAGAAAAGAGAGAAAGCGCTGGGAGCGTGCGCGAAACCCCCGTAACTCCGCTGATTCTTGACGGATTCGAGAAATTTTTGCGGCCATCGATTCGGGAGGCAGTACACTTCAATACTGAGGTCATTAGATCATTACTTGGAAAAGTGGTTCATGACCCCTTTAAATGTCTCACGGGAAGCCCAAGCCCCGGCCATCCTCATACCTTTATGGTATATTAACCCCTTACTGCACAATGTTTTGTTACGCCATAATATTATTCATGGAGTTGCACGGAAGCGTAGCAACAGCTGTACCACCAGCGAAAATAACCTTTGCGCTTTTTTACATGATGAACTTTTCTTGCGAAAACTACAAAAAGAACTGTGCACAGCGAATACAGTTTTCTAATACTGTTTACAGAATACAATATACAGAATAAAGTCTGCTAATGCAGTTTGTATAAGCAGAAAAAAAAAACGTACGTTGCGTATTTGCAACATGCAAATAAAGAAAATGTTTTAAGGGGAAAGACACTCAGTGCGATTCGAATTCAAATATTTATTTGCACATAACAATGAGTGGGCGCACACATGTTGTAGTGCGGTACAAAAGAAAGCGACGGCTCTGGCTTGTTGAACAAAGCTAGTTTCCACACTTATAGCAGTACGTCATGCAGATTCCCGTGTAGCGAAGAAACTTGCAGCGCTTTTCCACATCAGGTTGAACATATGAACCAGGAAACAGACCGTAACAAATCGAACAGAATTTGTGGCAAAACAGAGCTAAACGCAGCCGTAGACTAAATAGGAAGGTTTTGAAAGCAGGCAGAATGGAATGTAATGAAAAAAAAAAACTTTATTCAGGTCCTTCGGGGCGTGAACTAGGCAGAGCCCAGAGTTGCCAGGTGGTGCCGAGCTAACAAGCAAATAATCATCCCAAAAGAAGCCCAAAAAAGCGGCGCGGCCTTTGCGAATAAGCCCAAAAGAAGCGGAAGCTTCATAAATTTTCTCATTCTCGAAAATATTCTTTAATTATAATAAGATGTCACTGAAATACGAACAGAAGGTATGCGGAACTATGAGCGAAAGCACGCATTTACATTTTAACATAGTCTTAGGGTAGTCTCCACTCTTCTTAATGCACGTTTGCCATTGCATGAATAATGTTTGTTGAATACTCCAGCGTGTGTTTGATTACAACACGCATCTGCACAAAGTCATCGATAAAGGCTCTATTAGTGAACGCGAGGAGCAGTAAAATAACTATATGTGCAGCAAAAAAGCAAACAAGCCCCCCAAAAAAACTCGACAAGCGACTGGAAAATTCTACAAGCGACTCGGTGAAAAAAGAAGCCCAAATCCGCTTATTATAAGCGGTACTGGCAACTCTGGCAGAGCCACTTTTATAACATGTTCCAGGCTCGGTCAAGGTCTCAAGAAGAGCACGAGAGGCGGAGACGTTCGGTATAGCTCACGGTGTGACACACGACAATTTGAAGTTACATTAACCGAATTGCGATGCAGAATTCAGTCTCCAAATTTTATTTGCTCAGGCCTAGTTTCGTTCCTTCCGCTCAATGCTTCTATTGTAAACAAGCAGAAACCGTAGAGCATTTTTTCACAGAATGTCCCAGGTATCAAAACCTAAGGAAAAGATTTCTGGAACCACCTTACCGAAAACGTGGGCTTGAGCTTTCCGTAACGATATTACTTTTCCTGGGGGCGTCGCCACTAGGTCACTGCAACAGGGAGATATATGATGCGGTATTTAATTATATACAATAACAAAAGAGACCTCTATACTAATATTTCAAGTACATACTTACTATTTTATTTCTTCATTTATTCATTTCATTTATGTTTACCTTTTTATTTACTTATTTTATTAAACTCATTCTCTCTTTTTCTTTAGCATTCAATAAAGAAACCGTAACCACCGCTAATATTTTCGCTTGCCTACAAATTATCTTTTTCGGATTTTCTTTTTTTTTCTCCACAAATTGTACTGCCGCACGATTCGTGGCCGATTCCCCATAGTGGGTTGAGCCATTCCTCTAGGAACCAACGCACTGAGGGCACAGCGAAACGTGTAATAAAACACCACCACCTTGTACAGTTTTTACGGTATGGTCCAAAATTTAGAACGTAAACGCACAGACGTAAGGGTGCACCCTGGACGAAGTGACACAATAGCCTGCGAATACACCGATCTCCTATTAAAATATTTGGGCATACCACCTGGAATTATGCTGCACATATGTTGAATCGAAGTGTGCTTACACTCGAGGCCGTCGCCAAGTGTTCGTTGTTGCATTTGGGCAACTAGCAACGTTCCATCGCCAGGAAAATCTATTCCGAGATGACAAAAGTTTTTTTTGGAATCTACACAATCAGGAGATGTGTAGCAGAGCGTAAGAAATTTTTCGGCGCTTTACCGTGTACAGATATGCACCTTTAAATGGCAAAACTTACCTTTATCACTGCACGGGGGCGCGAGCAGCGTGCGCCGTACATGTTTTGGGAATAGTTACACGGGATGAGCACAGATGGCAGCACAAGACGACGCTTCCTTCAAAGCAATGTTGCCGAAAGGAAGCAACGTGTACAGGCAGCTTCAAATTGACTTTTATTTTTTTTTGTGATTGCCATTTATTGAAATGTTGCGTAAATGCAACAAGGTGCAGTAAAGGGTTGTGCGATAGATATTTTTGGGAGGAGGTTTATTGGCGCACGGTTTTATTATTGGTGTGAGCAGATCACCTGGTTGATCTATTTGTGGTTCTACGTATCCGTCTAGTTTGGAGAGGATACTTCAGCCTGCTTTAGTTTTCGTGTGCCGCGCCATCTCTGCGGTGATGTGAGTATGTTATGAATGCCGAATTGTAGAAATTTTTCTGTATATGTGTAGTGAAGCAGCTGTAATGCCGCTTTGAACACTTGTCCGGCTAGACACTCAAGCGTCGTCTTTTTAACAGCGAAGCTAATTAAGCTAGCCGTAATTAGTGTGGCCTACCAGAAAACTATCATCATCATGAACGGGTACGTGCCACAGAAATTGGGCAAGTCCCACTACTCACTACTGGTTCACTAAGAGAGAGAGAGAGAGAGAAATTGACAGAAATAATAGGAATGAAGACATAAAAAGATAGGACATAGAAAGATATAGAAAGAGAGAGAGAGAGAGAAAGAGAGAGAGAACCACTGGAAGAGGGAGAAAGAAGCAGAGAGGGAAAGATATAGAAAAATGTAGAAAAATCAACAGAGAAATAAAGAGAAAGAAGAAAAGAAAAAAAAAGCTGAGATAAAGAAAGGGTCGTTCTATGAGAGGTGCGAACGCTTGGTTCTGGAGTTTTGATATCTGTGTAATGACTAACCTGGCTAAGCCTAGCAACAACCTAGAACAGGGGTCTCAAACACGTGGACCGCGGGCCGCATGCAGCCCGCCGACCTTTCGCTAGCGGCCCGCGGCCGGCACATCACACTTTTCGTCCCATATTTTTTTTATGGCTTTGCGGCTGTTTGTGACGTTGCTGAATCGGGCTCGCATTATTGTCTCGCTCAACGTGATTAATAACGCTTTGTTCGGGCAAGCTACACAAACGTGACTTGTCTCAAGTATTATAATATTTTTTTCGTGAGGCACCCCATGCGGTCACCTTGTGTTGAAACATTAGCACGGAACAAAAACTATACTTCACTCCAGATTTTAGTCACTGTGAAGATTGGTATCGATATGTTTCTCGAAATCTGACGTCAAATACCTTTCAGAAACGATCCATATGTGAGATTGGAAAAGGCCTTCTTTGAAATGGCAGCGTTAGCTGACATTGTGTTAAAACTCCCCCCCCCCCCCCCGCTTCAACTTCTCACTGTCCCCCCTTTGTGGGACTTAGTTTCGTGACTGCGGCCCTGTAGCAGATGCGAGTTTGAGACCACTGACCTAGAAGAAAGCAGATTAGACTTCAGAATCGTCCAGTTTCGCTGTTTCAAAGCCTTGCGCGACTTGGTGCAAGCTTCGCCCCCTTTTTTTTTTTTGCAGCATAGAGCTGTAGGTAGGGCACTGGGTAGGCAGAGCGGCTGAGAACAAAAGCCTGCACTAACCTGCACAGGTCCTTTTCATTCATGCCTCTTCTCGTTCCTGCAATCCCTTCGATTAAACGGATACTTTGATGGGTGGTGTAAGAAAGTTCTTGTTCTTGTTCACCTACACCTTTGGCTCACACCCACTGTGGGGGATTGGCCAAGACTTGAGTGGTTTTATAAATATTATAATATTTTAGAGGGAGGTTACAGAAAGAAAGCCTGCTGATGGTTTCGTCTTTCTTGCCATTACTCTGGATGAAGAGACCCAATACCCTGCGTGTCTGGGCTTCTGGTATGGGTTGGCCGTTAACATTAACTGTGATGGGTATGAGATCTCGGTGTGCCCTCCCACCCATGACCTTGTCTCCAATGGCAAAAGGGTGAAGTTGATGATGCACGCTGACGTAGCTTCTCGTATCTCCCTCATCCCTCCATGTGTCGCTTCTAGCGTTCTCGTCAGGACGAAAGGAGAGAAAAATCGTTTAAAGCGTGCGCCAGACCTCTGTAGCTTCGCTCGTACTTTACGGATTAGAAAAAATTGTTCGGCAATCGATTCGTGAGGCAATAAAATCAGATAATAAGGCAAATTGATGATTACTAGGAAAAGTGCTTCATAAACATATCGTGGTTTTGGCACGTGAGACCCCATCTTTATATTTCAATTAAACAGGAGCCCGTACGGGAGGAAGGTACTGTTTTAAATAATCTCTAGAAACGAGAGGCATTGATTTAACTTTGCCGCGTGCTGCTGGCACAGCGGTATTATCTTAATGAAACCAGTCCATTAGCTGGCTAAATGTTTTTCTTATCTTCCTATGTATACAGTACCTAAATAAAGATTAGAGTATTTATTAACGTCTTAATGAATTATCTACTGCTGATATGTGGGAAAAGGAACCGGCACGCGCTCTCCTCGTCCTCTTCATCTTCTGCTTCGCACCCGGAACGCGTGCGCCGATTTGCACGGCGTACAGCAAGGGGGAAGCACAAAGCGAAGAGGAGATGTGAGGGTGAGGAGGAGGGCGAACAAAGGAAGAAAGAAACAGACAGACAGACAGAAACAAAGAAAGGTGTAAAGAAAGAAAATCTTGGCGAATCTTGGTTTCAGGAGACTTGTGTTGCGTGCGCAGGTCTTCGATGAGAACGATCTGAGACGTGTCGGGGAGCTTGGTCTCGTCTGGAGAAATGTCTCTTAGCAAGTTGGAAACGCTCTCACGTTCGGCCAATGAATGTGTCACACGCAGATGCGCTTCCTGGTCAGAGAGAATGTTGGTGGAATCCGCGGACAGCTATGTTCACAGAGTCACAGCGCGGCGTCAGTCCGGCGTTTGTACCACGCCAGGCTGCGTAGCTGTCTGCCGGTGAGCTGCATTTCGCAGTTGCAGCCTCGAGGTGGTGCCCCTCCTGAGCTCCGTCCTCGGTGGAAGTCAAGTTGGACTTAATGCAGGGAACCCGGCCGGCAATCAGGGCTGCACTCCATCCTGCCCAGGACTGCTGCCTCACGCCTTCGTACCTGTGCCACGCCGCGGCACCGTCCCGAAGGCGCTGTACGGCCACCGGCCATTGAAAATTTGCAGCATTAAGGTGTTGCACACGCGATCGAACCCTAGTGTCGTTCTTTGTCCTCACAATATATCATCATCATCATCAGCCTGTCTACGCCCACTGCAGGGCAAAGGCCTCTCCCATGTTCCGCCAATCAACCCGGTCCTGTGCTTTCTGCTGCCACGTTATACCTACAAACTTCTTAATCTCATCTACCCACCTAATTTTAGTCTCCCCCTCACGCGTTTGCCATCTCTTGGAATCCAGTCAGTCACCCTTAATGACCACCGACCTTAATGACAATATATATATTGTGACGCAACGGTTAGCGCGACCTTTATTAGGCCCCGAAGGCACGGTGAAGCGACCACACCCGAGGCACAGATCACAATCATTCATTAGACACAATATATATATATATATATATATATATATATATATATATATATATATATGTATATATATATAATATAAACCACAAAAATTAATTCAGAAAATTTTTTTTCCGAAGCGCGGAATCGAACGGGCGACCTCTCGCTCCCCAGCGCGCGGCGTTAAACAGCTAGGCCACGAGCCGTACGTCTCTCAGCATGCTAACGGCGAGCTATTTATACACCCGATTTACTTCAGCGTGCTTCCTTGGTCACCAGCGTGATGGCGCGATGGGCGCTAGGGGCGCGCTTTAAAGGTCGTCATCCCGTTCGTTGCGATGCGCGCACGCCTCATGTCTGGCAAGGTGCAATTAACGCTTCAGGGCATGGTCACCTGCGCACGCGCTTATCTCGTGAGGGGTGTGGTTTGTATGTCTTGTGCTTTCGCCACGATGTCCGCGCTGAAGTTACAGAGCCTACGAAGGTCCTCTCGCTCGATGCAGAGGCCGCGTTTGCGAAACGAACGCGCTGTTCAAACAGACAGAAGTAACAACTGTGACAGTTCGTTCACGCTCGTCCTGTGTATACCTGTGCGTTCGTTTCGTGCGTCCTCTTTTATGTTTGGGTAGCACGCTTCAAGTGTCGAGCTGTGACACCTGATAGTTCGCGCTCGCCCTGTATGTGTTCTTTTCGAGCATCCTGGAAATTTCGAGCTGCTTTCCATTCTTCGCGTTACCTTCCAATTTGTTGCTATCGCATTCATTGCTTCGCCGTTGCGGCGAAAATGTGATTTTTTTCTTTATTGAACTCGGCTATCCAGGCACGCTGACAGAACTTAACAGCCTTGTATAGTATCGTATAGCAAGGGGTAGGAAAGGGAAGTGCGGATGAGGAGGAGGGAAAGGAGGAGGGGAGAGAGTAAAGCATTGCGTATAGAGAATGAGAAAGAGAGTAATAGAGAGAAAGAAATGCAGAAAGAGAAAGAAAGAGAGAAAGAGACAGAATCTAAGAAAGAGAAAGAAAGATATAGAGATAAAGATAGAAAGGGAAAGAAATAGAATGAAAGATAGAGAGAGAGAAAATAAGGAAGAAATAGAAAAAACACCAGACAGAAGAGAGGAAGAAACAGAGAGAAAACTAAAGAGGAACAGCGAAGGCCACCCAGCTCTATATTGAAATGTAGAGAAATAGTTTGCCCAGCGAGCGGCGACGGGCTCGTGCTTCGCTGTGGCAAGCATTGCGCGGCTTAACGCATTTTTTTACATGCATTTCACTGAGCACCAAAATTATCCATAAAATTTTGTGACGTTTCTATTCTATCAACTACCTTATCAAATTTTATAACAATTTATAAAACCACTCCCTTTTTGGACATTACCCCACAGTGGGTGTGAGCCACATTTACTAGGTGAACAACAATAATATCACCATGTAATAGATATCGAAGCGAGATGCAGTGAAAGAAGAAGTGAAGAATCCTGAACTGAAGCATCGAGTCTTCTACTGGCAACAACTCCTCCAGTGCTGCAAGTCAGCAGGGTTTCGAAACAGCTCCGATGGCTTCACTTATTCAGAAGAACGAGCTGGTGAGTTGCCGCAAGGAAAATCAAAAGCATATAGGTAGCCACGCCAAAAAAGCATCTAACGACCACTGCACAGTTGGCTCCAGTCGTTCCAACAGTCTCCCAGCGAAGGAAGCAGTCTGCGGCAAGTCAAAGCATTACGTTCACCGTAAGGCCACCGCTGGCGGAAACATTTTGAGAGACCAAAAAGCTACCCGTTCGGAATCCAACAGCGTTAGCGCGACGTCTTCCGCCATGATTACGAATTACGCCGAACGTGACACATCGAGGGAACCTTCTTCGTTCAAGCAAGCACTCACAGGGTCTTCGTATAGGCGACTAGTCGGGGAGTCCACCTCTTCCAAGATTGTTGTTAACGAGGGCGCGACTAGCGCCGACGCCATGAATAAGACCACCGGCGAAATCTCCGACAGAAAAATGCGTAAGCCTGTGGTACGATTCGGGGCGACGACCGTGTACGAGATCACATCATTCACGCTGTCTCAGCTGACGTCGCACACGGACCACTTCTACGCGCTGCTAGGCTTGGCGATCACCTTCGCCGCATTCTGGTTCTCTGTGGTGCTGTACTTGGCTCTGCGCCGCCGCAACCAGCAGGGGTGCTATGCAGGATGGCCCGAGTTCGGCGAAACTCGGTATCTTTCCGAGCTCTGGCGACACCCCCTTTTGAACTAGCTAATAGTACGATAAGGTGAAATCCATCCTTCAGCGCGCGCTCCGTTCCATTGGTTACGATGGAACGCGGCGTCACATCAAGGGCGGTCGAGAAGGTTGGGTGGTGTCGTCAAACTAGAGGCACCTTCTTTCATTTGTTTGTCGTGCCACTGAGTGCAGACGTGCACCCATGCAAAAAAAGTGGCAGAAGGCTCTACTAACTATATTTTTTATGTGTGCGCGGGCGGTTTGAATTTATTTTCAAGCGTTTATTGTCTGCAGCAATTATCCTTTAGAATAATCAGCACCGTGGCCTCCGAGATTAGTTCTGACCGAGCGCCTTACAACACCGCGGCTAGAGCTAATCGCCGAGGCCACGTGTATAATCACTATGGTCGGCCTGTACAGTACATTCTAGCGCGTTGCTCGGCCGGCGCGCGCCCTCGTCGTTCTCTTCTTCATCGTCTACTCGGTCCCAGAGCACGTGCGCCCGGCTGATTAGCTAATTGGCTGGGCGGTATACCTAGCTTAGTCAGGACGTGCTATGACGAAGCTGATTAGGCCAAATCTTGCTGAAGTCGAGATAACTAAGCCACGTCTTACTAAGACCATGCTAATGAAGTCGTGTAAAGCTAAGAACAAGGTAATTGAGATCATGATAAATAACATGACGCTAATTAGGAACGTGTAATTAAAACCAAGATAATCAAGACCTTACTCGCCGAGATCATGTTAATTCGGATCGTGCTAATTACGATTAGGCTAATTGCCTCTGTACTATGCAGAACCTTGCAAATTAAACCTGTGTAATTAATGCCGTTGTAATTAAGACATTATTAAGTATTGTTAATTAACACGACGCTAACTGTGAACACGTTAATTAGGATCGTGCTCATTAGAATTACGTTATTACCTCTGTACTATTCAGGACCTTGCGAATTACAACTGCGTAATCAATGGTGCGGTATTTAAAACATTATCAATTAATGCTAATTAACACGTCGATAATTAAGAGCGTGTAATTAAAACAAAGATAATCAAGACCTTACTCACCGAGGACGTGTTAACTGGGATCGTGCTCATTATTATAATGCTAATTACATATGTACTTAATGAATGTCGTGGTAATTAAAACATTAACAATTAGGAAAGGGCTATTCACTATCATGTTAGTTAAGACCTTCCTAAGCAATAGCACCAATACTGAGACCGAACTGACATGGTCATTACAGCGAAGCAGATTAAGCATACTGAGTATACGAGCCACGTAAAAAGGTGGAAAAAGCTAGGGGACCACAAGCTCCTCCGATGGCCCCAGCCTTGCGCAAGTAGTGCAAGCTTAACAAATTATTTTATATGCAAATAAGCTGCTGAGTAGCGTCCACCGCATGAAACACTTCACAGGCACACCGGCACTATGACAGTCACGAGTTCAACTGGGGCCTTTTCAGAATCAACGAGTTTGCGCCCGAGTTCGCGCGTCAATCAATATGATTGACAGACGCTCTCGGCGAAGGGCGGGTCCGCCCACCGCGTTTCCTCTTGCCGAGGAACAGTGCTCACGCAACAACGCCAGCGAGCGGCACGATTCATCCATGAGCTTAATCGCACATACTATGCACACACGCACGAAGAACTAAAGGTTATATCATCACGTGGCTACGATGTCTCGCATTCAATTTCACCGCTTCTCACGACGTACCACTCACAGCCATGAAGCAAGTGCCCCTGGTGGGATTTGCGGCGAGAAATGTTACTATTACTTGTTTGCGGAGACACTGTTTCTACCGATTCGCTAATACAAAAAGATGTTCATACGTGTAATGTAAGTATAGCAGTAACCTGTCCATTTATTTATCTGTAATATTCCAGAGAAGCGAAACGAGCTGCACCAGAGTGCTGCGTGGTCGCCCTTGTTGACTTCGAGAGTGGAAATTTCCATGCTGCAGGTGGAACGAAAGAATTTTCCGAAAGAGGACAAACGCCCACGAACACGCCCGTGGGAGGCGCGATCATCAGTTGGCAAAAAGATAGCGCGACAATCACGCTGACGTCGCTGCACTGTCAAAATGTTGACTGAGTTGCGGCGCTGACGCGTTCGCACGCGGTATTCCTTTGAAAACCGCCGCAAATGCCGCGCATGCGTTTGTGATGCCATTCTCGTTCTTGTAGCCGTTTTTATCAACGCTTCTATCGCGCGCTCCGCACTGTCTTCCTATCATGACCGTAGTAGGGCGGGCTCGGAGCAAACTCGTGCGCCCGAGAAGCTCGGGCCATCCTGCATAGCACCCCAGGTATCGTCAGCCCTTTGCGCATCTTCGGCAGAGTGCAGTAGCGCTCGGGAAAGCCTCGACGCCTTGATGGATCCTTACGTAGAGCCATGTGCCGACTTTCACCGCCATGTCTGCAACAAGTGGATGCTAGATTACAACACGGACATTGTCAACACTGCCCAGAGAGATGCCATCAGGGTTGCGACGGACACCCTGCTCAGCACAGGCGGCCCTTCTACGGTTGCTATCCCCAGGGCGTTCCGCCGATTTTACACCGCGTGTTACAGTTTTCTGGCGACGACATCGCTGCCTTCGCTGTTCGCCATCTTAGAGCCACTACGGATATATGCCGACATTCTGTACACGGACAATTTCTCGGTGCTCCTCGAACGCGCCATTCTACTCTCGCTTGACCAAGGTATTCACGTCTTCCTTAAGCTGAGCCTCGTCAACGACACGGGACGCACCAGCTTGCAACTGTCAATGGCCAATACACTCACGGAAAACTTGTACTCGGAAGCGACTGAAATCGACGAGAGCTTCATGCTGCGTGCTCTTTTGGACTACGCACTGGCCGGGACATCGATGCGGACATCTCCGGCGACAATACTCAAGCTCGATCAAATGCTGTCGTCTCGCGTAGAAAGTGAGCCGACGTTGAGGCTTCCGATCACAAGGATAGGCGAGATGATTGCTTTTATGGATACGAAGCTGTGGTTGCGATGTCTTAATTCTGTCCTTTCACCTGATGCTCACTTCGAAAATGACTCGCTTTTAGTGACCGCAGACTCGAGAAAAATCGAGCACGCTCTCACTGTGCTTCATTCCGCTGGCCTAGATGGGCGAATATATGCGTACGTACAAGTACTGGCGGTGTTGGCGCGTTTCTATTACGTTAGGCAGCACGGCAGAGCGGTTCACAGGGCCACAGCGTGCTTCTTCGCGGGATTTGAAATATTCGGCCACGCTTGGACACGCATGTTTCTCGGCGTCATTGGCCCACCGCGTGGGTGCGCGCGCATCGAAGCCATCTTTAGCAAGCTGGTCCAGAGCGCGTACGAGGGAAGCGCACTGGCGTGGCTGGACAGGGCTTCTAGAAGCAGTCACCTACGAGTTCTGAGAAGCGTTCGACTGAAGCTGTTCGACGACAACGCCGACGATTTCCTGAATAGCGAGCAGAGTTGGGACGAAAGCTCCGAAGGTTTCCCGAGCGATTTCCTACGGGCCAAGCGAAAAGCACAGCGGCGCTCTTTCATCGAGCCCACCTTCCTCTATACCGACCTTCAGGACGCGCTTCTTTACAGAGGCAGAGTGGCCTACGCGAGACCTCTCGGTGCCGTCGTTGTGCCACCTACCATAGCGAAGTGGCCTTTTTGCTACACCTCGGAAGAAGTGCCGCCCGAGTTCGACCTCGGAACAGTCGGGTATCTCATGGCCGCCGAACTGGTCAGTGCTCCGTTCGTTCACTTCCCAAATGGAATTCGGGGCTTGAGAAGGCTGACGGAGATTCGCCGCTTCGCAAACTGTATCAGGCCCGTCGCTGACGCCCTGATGGAGACGCCACTCAGCAATCTCAGCCAGGCTGTTGCCACTGAGATTTTTGTACGTGCTCGCGCTGCCAGACTCGCATTCAACGCCCTGAAGGAGATGGGAGGCGTGGACGCGGAAACGGGGCGGCTAGCGCAGATGACCTTCTTCAGGCGCTTTTGCCTCCTAGCGTGCAACTCTGGGACTCAGCCTGAAGGCTTGTCGTCGGAAGCTCGCTGTCTTTTGCCATTGGCGAACATGCCAGAGTTTGCGAAAGCTTTCGGGTGCTCGTCGCCTTCAAAAATGATTAACCAGCCGTGTGATGTTTCGTAGTACACCATCGTACGAGGCGATTTCTTTTTTTTTCTCACCGTGACTTTTCACGTTGAATGAGTGTTCATTGCGATTGAGTTGTTCACGTTAAATGATCTGTTTGCCTGTTTTCTCGAGGCCTTTCGTTACCACCGCTCTTACTTTCGTCTTTCTATTTTGCCTTTGTATTCCTGGTCGTCGATGATTAAGAGGAGGTACTTTTGAAGACGTGCTTCATAATGTGCATATGTTTATCTAGGCCCGTGCAAATTTTCTATGTGTGAACAGTGGGTGCAACGAGAGAGCTCTGTTTACTTACACTTGAGCTTGCACTGACCTATGAAATTCTGCGGACGTCACAAACCAGCGCTTTGTTTCTAATCTTTAGATACGCCTGTCGTCTTAATAGGGTAAGATTACAGTTCTTATCAGTTTGCTTGTTAGATCGCAATCTAAAGCTCCACTTTCCAAATAACTTACCGCGACGGTATGTAACTTCCATATGCCACCTACTACTTGTACGGCTTGTAGAGCTCACTGATACCCTCTTCTTTATGAGAATGGCCGGCAAACCCAAATTTGAGAATTGCGGAGGCAAATGGACGTTTGCGGATTCTTTGTGGGGACGTCCATGTTTGATACTGTGCATCGCTGTCGAGGAACTTGGCGAGTGTCCTCTCGCCGACTTGAACCCTAGCTGCTTTAAACGTTATGGTGTGTTGCTTAGTTGGTTCAGTTAGTCACTGGAACGGGAAAAGTACCGCGTTCTTTTTCTCTTCACGGCCGCGCCCTTTCGGTGGCTTCGCCACATAAATGGTCCAGCTCCGTCGCTTCGCTATAGCGTCTCCCGGCCGCCGACGCACTGCGCTTTGAAGGGCGATTGTTTTTATAGCCTCAGAAAAGCGTGCAGGAACATTACGACATCCGGTATCGTATTGATACTTCATCGCAAGCCTGTTGAGGCATCGAAGAAGGTCTGGGTGCTGCGCCGGCTGCGCTTTCGGGAGCAGCAACGGGCGGGAAACGGGCAAAGTCTTCTTTGCTATTCCCAGCGGGAAAAAGGATGCCAAGTGACGGGCTGTGTGGCTGCACAGAATACGGCGCGAAAAATTTGTTCCCACGACTGATACCCGCCTTTGTGAGGCAAGCGTTTCATTGAGAATTCGCAAATGCTGTTTCGGGGAATGTTGGCGTCTCCGCTGCAATACTGCAGCTTGTTTCGCGTGGTTGCTGCAGAAGGTTCATGCACAATAACATTGCCGGCAGCTCTTAATGAGGTTTGGCATAAATGACGCTTGGGCTCACATATAATGGTCAGTGCGCCATGAAAACTGACTGCTACAGATTGGTATTGCGTGACGTGACTGAATGACGAACATAAATAACAGTGTGTACCCCGAAAATAACGGCACGCATGTAATGTAAGACATCATTCACATGCCATGCTCACGGTGCACTCATGGACGGTTCGCTGGCTTGATATGCACCAAAATCGGCATTGCGTGACGTGACTGTATGACGAACATAAATACCAGGTGGTAACATGAAAATAGTGGCACGCATGTCATATAAGGCATGATTTACATGCCATGCTTATGGTGCACCCGCGGCCGGTTCGCTGGCTTGATATGCACCAAGATTGGTAGCGCGTGACGTGACTGTATAATTGTGCCTTTTGTGTCAATCCGGCAGATCCCATGCATTGTGGGAATCAATCTAATGCGAAGCAGGCAGTAAAGAGCCGCATATATCGCCTTGTTCGTCTTTGAGGCAGATAAAATCATTCATGTCATGACATCTAGTTCACTATATATCGCATGTTTGCCATACGTGCATGCATGTAGAATCTGGTATATACAACGCATCACCTGTAATTTATGTTCGTCACGCACCCACGTCATGCCATACCAAATTTGGTATACATCCAGTTAACAAAACGGCCGGAAGCGCGCAAAAACAGTGTAATTGTAAACCATGCCGTACATGTAATGCATGTCGTGGTTTTCACGTTACCACCTGTCATTCATGTTCGTCATACAGTCACCTCGCGCTATACCAATTTTGGTGTATATATCAAGCTACTGAACCGGCCGCGAGGCGTGGCAAGTAAGTGATGCTGTACATGACATACAAGTCATGATTTTCATGTCACCACCTGTTACTAACGTTCATCATACAGAAATATCTCGTCATATCACTTTTGGTGTATATGCATTTCACTAAACGACCGCGAGCGCCCTGAGGCCACGTCATGTAAATTATGTTTTACAGGGTATGCCTGCCATGATTTGCACGTTATGACGAGTAACTTATATATGTTCGTCATACACTCTTGTCACGCCATACCAAATTTGGTGTGTATCACGCTAGAGAAGCGGCCGCGAGCGTACCATGAGCGTGGCATGTAAATCATGCCGTACACCTCATTATTTTCATGTTACCACCTGTAGTTTATATTCTTCATACAGTCATGTTATGCCATACCGAATTTGGTACACATCCCATTAACGAAACGGCCAGGAGAGCACATAGTCTTGGGCGGATAGATAGATAGATAGATAGATAGATAGATAGATAGATAGATAGATAGATAGATAGATAGATAGATAGATAGATAGATAGATAGATAGATAGATAGATAGATAGATACTACGTTCAATCTCGCAGAAGTTCGCTAAGAAATGATTCGCATTTAATAAATTCCGACAGCCGAGCGCGTAAATGCCGCGCAGTTCGCATTTCTTTATCGCGTTAGTACGCGTGCGTGCGCATGTAGGCAAGTGAAAACTGCCGCTATTTCTTTTCTAATCAGTTAGAGAACAACGGTATGCTTCATTCGGGGCTGCAATAGCGCAAGCAATGCGTAAAACATGCGTTACTCCGCGTGAAATCAACACCGCACCGCCGAAGCTTCGGCCGCGCTGGACGAAATATGGCGGCGGGCAGGACGGTCGCGGTACTTTTCCCGTTCCAGTGACTTTAGGTTCAGTTGCTTTCTGATGCTCTCTGGTGACAACAAATATAAGGCGGTGCGTGGAATTCGGACTGATGTAACTGTACGAGCGCTTATGTTCCAGGGTGCAGTTCGGGCTTCAAACCGGAGATGTTTTCAGGTTTTGTCCGGGTTGGAAGTTAGCCGAATGTCAGTGGGCCGATTGACTGGGGGCCCACGAAAAAACAACATATGACACAGTGCAAGGAGACATGAGTTTAAAGTTAGAGAAACTCAGAGTATAATTAGTCTTGAAAAAAAAAACTTAATTAGAAATATGTCCAAAAACAAGTGGGTGGCCATAGGTGCACAAGTACCAGTACCTCAATAGCGCGGACGCGGAGTGGGGGAAAATTTAAGAGAGTTGGCAACCATGTACAAGGTAATTGAAGTTTTGTATATACAGGCATCTGTCATAAAAATTTAGAGAAGCAGATGCTCCAAATTGGATGCAAAGGACAACAGACCATGGAGATATAACAAAGGTGGCAAGAAAAGTCGGAAGGGAAAATCTGTATAATAACGCACGGTTAGATCTGTAATCTGTATAATAACGCACAGGCTAGATAGCAACTGGACGCCGCCCCGTCTACAGGGGATATCAGTAAAGATGATGATGATGATGACGACGACGACGATAATAATAATAATAATAATAATAATAATAATAATAATAATAATAATAATAATAATAATAATAATAATAATAATAGTAAGCATGAAAAATAATAAACATCAAAAAGATTGGATGAAGAAAAAGAACAAACGAAATAAATAAACAGAAATGAGAGAAGCCAAATGAGGCAAACGCGTTAATGTTAACCTTATAGTCGGCCACATTAACGCACTGCGGTTGTGGCTAACGAATATGCTATGGTTAGAAAGGCGACTGTATCGCAAGATCTGTGCATCCATGCAGGTCAGGTGAAACAGACAGAACGAGTGCAGTCGTGTTGTTGACGTGCCGTCGCGTTCGCCCTCCACCGTGCTACATAAAGACATGCAGCGCAAAAAAACACTCTCGCGCCGTATGTCGTGCACTTCGGTGGAGGTCGTTTATATATATATATATATATATATATATATATATA
This sequence comes from Rhipicephalus sanguineus, assembly GCF_013339695.2. Lineage (NCBI taxonomy): Eukaryota > Metazoa > Arthropoda > Arachnida > Ixodida > Ixodidae > Rhipicephalus > Rhipicephalus sanguineus. Next base: position 37,921,534 of record NC_051180.1, on the reverse strand, counting down.
TATATATATATATATATATATATAAAATAGAAATATGTCCAAAAACAAGTGGGTGGCCATAGGTGCACAAGTACCAGTACCTCAATAGCGCGGACATGCAGCGCAAAGACATGCAGCGCTGCATGTCCGCGCTGCATATATATATATATGAGTGAGAAGAAGGACTCACGTACGAAATGTAGTTTTATTAGCGTTTCGGCTGGTGGGCCAGCCTATATATATATATATATATATATATATATATATATATATATATATATATATATATATATATATATATATATATATATATATATATATATATATATATATATATATATATATATATATATATAGTGTGTGTGTGTGTGTGTGTGTGTGTGTGTGTGTGTGTGTGTGGTAGGCGGTGCAACGTTGCAACTGGAGCACGTAGCTCAGACTGCGGTGCCACAACATACGTCGTATATTAAGTGAGGCAGACACACACCCCAAAAAAAAGCTTCACGTGTATTACGATAGCAGGCTCGAAATTAAGGACACACAAACTATCGCAGCACGCTCGGCCACTTCCGGGTAGCGGTCATTAATTTCACGTCGCTGAATATGATAGGGAGGGGCGAGCTGTCAAGACCGCTTCGGCGCGGCAGTCACTAGGCTTTTCACGGACAGTGTGCGGGGTTTAGCTACTGGGCTCTATTGGACCTTGAACCGATAAAATAACTTTTTAGGGTATACATTACGAATCCTCCCCGTCGTGGTCGATAGCTTCGGAAGCGGCCATTGTCATTTGTAAGGACATCGGTAGGCGTCTTTGAGCGCGATTATGTCAACATGTTTCACTCCGACACGCTCCTATATAGTACTCGGAGAGAACAAAGCGTTGTAACCCCGGGTATTTAATCTGGTACATCTCACAATATGTCTGCATTAGTGTGATATGTGTTGGCGTACTGTACGCATGTAGACGGAAATGAAACACGCCTTGCTAGTAACCTATTCAGCAAATGCTCCTGAAGCGCTGTTGGCACTCTTTATGGGGCGTACATCATAGTTTAAGGTATCAAAAGACTGTGTCGCCGTGAAGGTTAACCAAGCACTTTGTTCTCACGCCAACAAAACGACGCCTTGTATATTGGTTAACACACAAGCGCAGCACACCCGTGCTGCGTAAACGTTTTTATCAGAATAATAAATAATGCGGCCTAGGGGCCTGTATTCGACTTCATCGCTAATTGGAAATGTATATATAACACCGATAAATATTGTGCGCCCGCAGTCGATCCCAACGAGACCGATATGGGAATCCGTAATGAATTCGGTTGTCCTCCACCACAAAAGACTTGCTTCACTTTGAAAAGGCAGCTGGTCAGGGGGGCGGGTAGGGGGGGGGGGAGGAGGTTCTATTTCCCCTCCCGCACCCCTCGAAAATTTTTGGTTTTGCATGTGTATATAAACGCACACATACAAATGCACGCACGAACATACATAAGGGGTGGTTGAAACCCTCCGAAAAAATTTCTGGCGTCGCCCCTGGGCCACACAGCTTTCGATTGAACAGTTCTTTTTAATGAACTGTGGAACTTGCAGTAGCATGTGTGCGCATCGCTATTAATCTTTTTTCATTTTTTTTCTCGCTTCGACTTTTCATTTTGCGTGGAAAGCAAACAGCGTAACACATGACTAATCTTCCGGCATTTTCTTATTCTCGTTCTTTCTGCCCTGAAAGGAACATGGACGAGGATAGCAGCGGGTCAACCTTCGAAATAAATGCCAACTGCAAGGAGCTATTGCCTGTAACTTGCCCCGGCGGTATGCGTCTTCGAGCTATCCAAAATGTGAGTAACTTGAATGTGGCCTAGTTGCTATTTAATGGGTTACTTTTTTGTCGCTATTGAAAGGCGAGGACTGAGGAGGAAGAACACAAACACAGTTCTTCCCAGTCGAAGATTTTACACCGATGCGCCGTTATTAGTAGTGAACAGCGTAAGAACAGGGACACAAAGACAAAACAACAACAGAATGCGTTCTTTTTCTCATTTTTCTTCCGACACAGTCTTCATTCCACAGGCATGCAGATGCAGCTCCGTTCGGTGTCAGATGACATGTGCACATTGATTAATTTCTAAGAAATTAAAGTTCTTTATCGCTAAGAAGCGCGGATCGGCTGCTAATGGCCTAGGGGTATCAGATTACTCCAGCTCCAATAATTTTCCTTGTTACGTTGTCATGTATTTTTCCAACAACTGCGCGTGTGTTATAGGGAGCGTTACGCAGCCAGAAGACTTTCAATGAATGGCTAGTCACCCCTAGTGCGTTTTCTACGCTGCTACAATCTGTCGCTAAGGCGGCGACTCGTCTGTCAGGTATAATGTTTCCCACAGCATAGTGGAATCAGATGCACGACGCTCACTGCGCAAGGCACCAATGTGGTTTCATGTTTCCTGTCACAGCCTTTGTTTTGCTCTTATGTACCTTATGTACCCTTCGCTACTAAATGCGAATATCATGTATGAAGAAACTTATAATTGACAGGGTTGAAGCTTGGGCTAGTTGATTTATGCGTGCAACAGGGGAAGAAACAGCGCAACATTTTGACGGAACACAGGACGAAGAAGGGAAGACAACTGCGCTGCTACCGTCTCTTTCGCGCTGTTTTTCGCGCTGTTTTTCTCTTTCTCAAATTTCAACTGTTTTGGTATTGTTATGCTTTATCCATAGGTTCAGCTCTCCAGAAGTCGCATGTTCACAGCTGCACGTTTCATTCTATAGTCAAGTTATAGTGTACAATATTCTAGTACACTATAGTCAAGTCTTTGCACAACAGGGCTACCTGACTTGAGGAATGCTATTGGCGGATACCACACGGCAGAAGGTCAAAATGTTCAAGGGGCGCAGAGGCTGAAAACTGTCATCACATCCATAAGACATGAAGTGGTGCCATATGTTCACAAGGCTCACGGTGACCCCTTTGACTTTTCGGCCACTGTTAAGCTGGCACAGCTTTGCCCACGCACCTCGAGGGAGGCTAAATATAGGAAAAATCTGCGGTAAGGATCATGTCAAGCCATATACCAAATGCTCTTTTGAAACGGTGTACCAGGTACACATGAATTGTGAAAACGTCTACGTACAAAAGACAGACCAGCGTCTCAACGATCGAGCGAGTTAAAACGCGCAAGAGCTAACGAAAAACGCGAACAAACTGGTGCACATGCTATGTGCGCTGCAAAGACTGCTCGCGGGAGGCGTTATCAGGAGACAAAGATACTGAAAAAAAAAAGCGATGACCATATACCGGAAGGGAACTCATGGAGGCGTATGGTATAAAAAGGAAAGGCTTTAACTATAACTTGTTATAACTTGTTAGGTTCTACGCGTGTTTAGTATTTGTATATTCGTGCGTGTTTGTTGGGATTAAATCAATTGCAAGTTACCGCCCCGCGTAGTTAATTGTTTGTGTTTTTGTTTCTGTGTTCCTCGCTCTTCATTAGCGGTAAACATGATATACGGGCTGCACTGTTGCTAAATTGTGAGACAGTTTGGTTTTCACATTTCCGCGTTGCGGTTGCAAAGTTCGTTGGCTAGTTAGCTACCTAGGTGGGCAAATAGTGGTTAGTTACGAAGTGATCACAGCAGAAGAGTTGGTCAGACTAGGTGGGTTTCCCAAAAAACTTTCTCATTACGAAATATCATCCACGTTTCATACTAACTTCGTTCAGAGCGAGCACTAAGCCAGCGTGCTCAGCGCGAGCTAGTGTGTGCAGCGGAAACATTCCGCGCCTCATTACAACCCGCGACTTGTGGAGAGGGCACACGAAGCGATAATAAAAAGCGTCTGCGCTATAGGCGCAGCCTGGCAGACTCATCTCCAGGCTCCCGACTCAGATAAGAAGTGGCTGAGAAATACGCGCTCCTCGAGCACATCTTAATCACCAGTGCGGAACCTAATTAGCGACTGCCGGCGGCTCCTTACTGTCATGTCCCAGTGCCATTTTCCCTCTCTTGATTCTGTTCCCTGCGCTCCTCTTCAACATCACCTTTTTTTCTCCCCAGTCTGTAAATAAGCACGTATAAGCGCGAGAGGAAACTTGGCCGAGCAGGTGGAATGGGAAAGGAGCGCCTCCGGCCACTGGCGTTGTTGCGTGCACCGTGCTCTATAATTCACCAGGAGGGCGAACGCTTAATCACGCTCGCTGCTCGATACGGCTTCCAAGTATTTCGCTAGAGCTGAGACAACGCATGCGAGTGAAAATGTTCAGGCGCCTGTTATCCCGAGAACAGACCTGGCACCAATGGCAACCACTGCTGCGTAGTATTAACTGAGCGTGGTATGCATTTCTATCTCGCATGCGCTCTGCATATAAAAACCGCGTCTGTGCAGTGCTGGGCACTATCGAAGATACATGTATTTTAGATACTCTCTCAGATACTTTTTGGGTATCTTGTATCTGTATCGCGATACGTCTCGCAAAACGAGTATCTCTATCTGTATTTCCGATACATTCAATAATGTATCGTGTACCTTAAGATAGATACAACTATAGAAACACAACCGTGCGAAACAAGAAAAGTTGGCTGAAGTCCGCTTCTCAAGCCGATGCTGCTGTCACAGAGGCACCTGAATAAGAAGACTAACGACAGTGATATCTTTCCTGCAGAGTGCACAAGCGAGCACAGGCGATTAGGTCTACGCGTCCCTATTGGTGGAGCAGTCACGTGATGGCGCTCGAGCCATCTAGAGAAAAGCAAGCGCGTGAACTGCGTGAACATCTACGCGCAACCGACCATTGGTTTTTGGACGTTTTATTTCTTTTTAGTTTTGTCGGTGGCATGGTCGCTTGTTCGTAGCCACTGTACTGTGCTGCTCACTCCAATGCGTGCGACGTCTTTCGCTTAAATTATGATGCCGCTGTAGCGTCGTTATCGAAGTTTGCCTTGCGTGGTGCTTCGTTGCGAGGTCTCAAGAATGCAAGAATGGGGTTGCTGCGCGTCTCGCGGCTTTCATACATCAGCAATTTGTAAGACCTTGTGAATGTAAGCTTGAATTACATACGATGAGATTGACTTATATGCAAATGAGATCCTAACAACCGTTTCGCCACCGGTGCCGATGCTAGGTGGAATGAGCATTTAAGCAACAGAAGATATTTTGGCGTACGGTATCTTTGTTCTGCTTGCTAAATTATTCAAGAAGTCTTTTTAATGATGATTTGATTGTTAGCACAAGTCCTCACTTTGCTCTCCTCTGTTTGCCTCCCTTACATTAGCTATGCCTGTGTATAGTTTTTGCCCGTCTGATTACTGTACTGTCTTTTGTAACCTGCTGCTAAAATACGTTCTCTGCATTTCGATTTCTAACTGTCTGCGCCGTTGCTATTATTTACATATCTACATTCCATGCGAGTTTACAGTTATGTGAAGACGATGTTAAGGACAAAGGTAAAATAATCTGAGCGTGCCTAGAATATGCAGTAACGAAAAATTCCGCTTCCGATTCAGTAAAGAAGCGAAATTGATAACTTCAGAACGACTGCGCAACGAAAAAACACGGACGACAGAGAAGACACACCCGTTTTTATTCGTTGAGCACTCGTTCTGAAGTTAGGGATTACCAAGTTGCCTAAAATGCTGCTCTCATTAAGCGAAATTGAGTTTGCATGATAATAATGGACATTATAAGAAAAAAATCTTAAAGATGTTAAGAAGGGGATTTGAGAAACATAATAACAATGCTCAGTTTTTCTCATGAGCGTGCCCACGAGCCTTCTCATGCTATTTTCCATAGGCACTGAGTTTTCTACTGTCTGACCTTAACATCTAAGTTGACAATACGTCACGCTCTATTTGCATGATGTATCCATAGGCAGTTTATCCACAGGCTGATACGCCTATGGATAAACTATGGATACGCCTATTGATAATCCAATGGTTTATCTACAGGCAGATACGCCTATGGATAAACCAGCCAAGCATTCAGTTTGCTAGCATTCGCAGTTAGTAGAAAAAAAAACAGAGGAGGAAAGAGAAGGGTGAATACTGCGTGGGCTCAAGAAGCAAGAATAGACAAGTAAAATAGCAAGAACAAGCAAGCACAATAATATGGGTATTCAGGTCGATGTGCTTTGACATCTGCAGTATAGCTAGCGTACGAACTGCTATTGAGCTAGCAACATTTGTGATCACGCATGCCGCTATTTCTGCTGTGTGAACGTTCAGGACTACGACGTTATTAATAAGGTCTGGTGGAGAGATGCGCTGGAAATTAAACGATAACAGAAATGTTATTTGTCTCCCCGGCCGAAAGGCCTCGCTATTGGTTGTAGCTCTCGGTCGAGGGCTCCAAGAACTGCAGCCGCCCGGCGATTGAGCTAATCCTGAGAGTCGACGCTCGAAAGAAGCTTCTCACTACTGCGTGCTCGGGTGTGGTCTGTGGCGTATCGACTTCATTAGCTTGCGTTGCTATGTGGTGGGGTAAGTGTTGCCGGTGCGTTGCAGTCGGGACAAGTGTACGGATATAATTGGTGATGCATCGCCTGATATAGACTACTTTACGGATGCGTTTCGGTGCTGCCATATTGGGCTTTCGGTTTTCTATCTATAACAACTAAACGAACAGTGTTACGGTAGACAGATATGCATGAAAACGGTTGGGTTGGTGCATTCGACGTTTCATGACCTTATTAATGCAGGTCGCGATATACAGAAAATGAGAAAACATTGCTTTAACAGCCCAAGGTAAGATCTTACGTAAGATCGCCCATAGTCTGCGGTGGGGGAATGTGTTTTATTTGCCCTGGTGACAACGCCTCGTCGACGCGTAAGTGATTTGGGTGTAAATTTTCGTCGTCCAGGTTTCAATTGTTGAGGCATGGCGTGAAACTATTTTGTGTTAGGTGGTTCCACAAGCGTTGCCGGGAAGGGGGCAGAGTTGAGAGTGTTCAATCCCCCCCCCCCTTCGCTCCCCGATAACCTTTTACGCACACATACACGTACGTACACCCCAACCACACCTTCAATGAAAAAAAAAATCCCGGATACGCGCCTCATAAGTTGTCATTGCTCTTCAAGACCGTCCCGCTGAGTGCGTATAGCATATTCAAACTAGATGGATTAAGGTTCCACGATTTCATAACTCTGACACTGACGGTAACTTCTACAAATCGAGCTAGGTAAGCATTAAGTCAAGCTTGCATATAGAAATTCTTGCAAATGATTTGATGTTCTCTATTGGCAGCTGGCGTTTTTATGCAGCCATACACTCTAAGAAAAAAAAAAAGGGAGTATGTGTGACTCCTTCCGGAGACTCCTGACTTGCCACTTATATGACTCTCTTTAAATAGGCACGTCAACTCTCTTTGGGGGGTCATTATACTCTCTTCGGAGAGTCGTGTGAGCCACAAGAGAGTTAAAGTGCCTCTTTAAAGAAAGTCATATACGTGGCAAGTCAGGAGTCTCCGAAAGGAGCCACACATACTCCTTTTTTTTTTCTTAGAGTCTACCACGACTTCGCGTTGATCATCTAGACCGTTTTAATGAGCAACCGTAACTATAGGAAAATCTCGTAGCTATATTCTTAGGGATTGTCGAAACACAGGAGTTCGACAGCAAAGAAAACCCGAAGTACTCGAGGTGAAAAATAAAACGTGATTGCTTTCCTTCTCTCGTGCTGATTCTTACTGTGACAGCATACGTTTATAAAAAGAAGTTAAAGCGGCATTTATAATACCTTATACTCTTTTCTAGTGCAAATTGAAGATTGGCTAATCCGCAGTCGGAGAGAGAAAGGCATCGTAGGAAACGGAAGACTAAATAGATTTCCTAAATAATTCTGAGCTTCTTATTATACAGCCTTGCTAACTTACGGAATCTTCTAAGCTGATACAATGTATTCGAGTTTTCTCGTTAATGCTTTTACGACCAACAAACTGTCTCCAATGAAAAAGAATATAGCATTGCCAATATGATTGAAAAATTCATCCCGCAGCGTTCTGACTATTACTTTTTTTTCCACTATCGTAACCAGCTCGTTGTTAGTTCGTCACGGTGATCATTTAAAATAGGAGTGCTTCGAAACCACCTACGTACTTATTGAATTGCGCGTTTAAACGGCAGGAAAGTTAAGATCAACATTGACACCGCTTTTATGACATCGATGCTGTCTAAAAAAAAGTTAGTAAACTTTCTTTATATTCACATTGTTTGAAACCAAACGGCGGACATTTGTAGAAGTAGAGGCATATTCTGAAATGAAAGTGAAAAAGTGAAACCTGCTTTCCGCAAAATTTTGTAATTGAATTGAGCGCGATTTCACTCGTTTATAGACGCCAAAAACGAGTAAAAAGAATGTGGTGCCCATCTTTATGGTTTTGTATCATCCACATAATTTTATATCACCTTTACATAGTAAAATTTCGAGTTTCGTCACAGCTGCATAAGCTTACACTTTTGCTACGTCCTTCTGTTTTGGTCAGCAGTATTGAAGAAAATAACTTTTTTGTGCTAATTTATTTGTAGCAGGGGCGTGCATCATTCGTACGTGATTATACGGACCCCGTTAATAGCATGACAACCGTATGTTGCTGTTCGGCTCTACAATTAGTCTGGGTTTACATGACTGGTTTTAATCAGAACGCACCTCGTTAGTGGCCTCAGATAATTTCTAATTTTAATCCGACCATAATGAAATGCCCCACAAAAAAAAAAGGAAACTGAACTTACGAGCCTTTCGTTTTGCTCTTTTTTGTTTGGGCGGCGTGGTTATGCAAATAGACTTCTGAGAGCTGATATGAAGCAAAAAAAAAAAGTCGTTCAGGAACTCCAGGCGGTTGTAGTTAGTACTTATTCTCCCAAAAGAGCTCATTAAATTCATTTAGAAATTCTGCAGCTTTTTTAAGCGCTAAAATATAATTGAGCAGTTAGGGAACGCTAGGGGTAGCTTAATCCACAAATATAAGCATAAACTCTGCAAATAATGATGACAAAGCAATGACAGTAATTGATTTAAGTATTAAAAGCCCTCGCTTTTTGTGTTTGCTTTTACTTCCTGTTTTTTTTTAAACAGACGTCGAGCATGTTGCCACCATGATGTCATATAACTGATGTTCGCAGTCGACTACTGAAAGTGCATCGAAAGCTAATACTTGGTACATTTTTACAAGTGCGGTGTTCTAAGTGTAGCTTTAAAAAAAAGGAAAAGCTCAGCCGGATGCACTGTCTTGTTTAAAAGGACTCTGAAATAATTTATTTTGACCAGTGCATACAGACCCAGTAAGCGGGCATCGCTAGTTTAATTTAAGTGGTCTGCATAAATCGTTAATGAGAACCAACAGGCAATGAAACCAAGGGAACTATACGGGACGTTATTTTGTGGAAATTATGGTATTGTCACGCGGTCGGGACGTTGACGAAGGAAGTAGTTGGCGTATGCAAGACTTAACTTCTTATTTGGGCTAACTTGTGCCCGTACAATGAAAATACAACGTGCAAGCGATTCACGCTGTAAACCGATAGCGGCATGAAGAGTCATCGGCCGTCGAGTAATATGAACATAGACGGAGCGCGTCGTGTTTTATAAAGCAGTCATCGAACCTTCCAGCGTTATCGCTGATGATCGCGTAAGCTCCAGAATAAACTTGACTATTCGTGTCCTGCGCGTAATCTTAACAGAATGATCTCAAATAATGGCGAAGCTTCTCAAGCCTAGCGGCGCTGTCTGCGCCGAGCGTTGCTAACAGTTTTTTGTGGCCGAAACACGAATGCGTCAAGATAAATTTTATAAACGCGCATGGGAATATGAATGTGAAGAAATAAAGTGGGAACAAAAGACAACGTGTCATTGCAGGGACCGAACCTGCAACCTTCGGGTATCGCGTTCGATCCCTACGGTCCCAGGTCCGGTCCCTGCTGGCGGCAAGTTGTCTTTTCGGCTTTCGGCCACTTAATTTCTTCGCATTTATATCATAACTACTACTAAATAGCATCTCGTATACTTTCCTTGATTTGATTGTCGGTTGGTTCACATAATCTTCTGTCTAACAAAGAAAAAAAAAACGAGCCCTTAAGCTCGTGCTTTAAGTCGCGTAATTTGTTAAAATGTTCAATTTTATTGCGATAGCAATTATATGGACAGTCTCGGCTGGTTTTTTCCGTCGCCGGCATTATGCTCCGCATATATATATATATATATATATATATATATATATATATATATATATATATATATATATATATATATATATATATATATATATATAAGCCACAAAGAAAAATAAGAAAAGTTGGGGGACCCTTAAGCTTCGCCTTTAAAGGGGTCATGAACCACTTTTCCAAGTAATGATCTAATGGCCTCAGTATCGGAGTGTACTGCCTCCATAATCGATTGCCTCAAAAATTTCTCGAATCCGTCAAGAATCAGCGGAGTTACGGGGGTTTGGCGCACGCTCCCAGCGCTTTCTCTCTTTTCTCGTGCCGACGAGCGCACTGGAAGCTAGACAGGGAGGGATGGCATGGGGGAAAGAAGTTACGCCAGCGCGCGTCATGAAACGCGATCGCTCTCCCGCAGTGATTCGCTTGCGCGAGTGCGGCTACCGTGTACTGAGGAGTGCGGCGCCGGCAAGTGGCGGCACCCCGCGGCAAGAAGCGCATCTGATCCGAACGCCGCTCTCGATTTACGTCGGCTATCGGCCAATAAGCATGCTATGTCTCTTGCGACGTACAGCGGACAGACGCCCCGCCCACCGACGAGAGTGAGAACCGGCCTCTGTTTGAAAAGAGGGTGCCTGGGGAAACGGTAACTTCGCGCTCCGCTTGTGGCCATTACGCGGCGCGCACGACTGTAATATTTGGCAGAGCAGTTCATAGCCGTGTCAGCTTTCCGCAGGATGTGTTTTTTCAATCAGCCCAAGGGGTGCTTCATGACCCCTTTAAGAGTTGAACGCAATAGCGAAATCCGGCCCCTAGTGCGCACTTCAACCACTAAGTGCATACTTATTAATGTGTTTTGTTACACGCACACACACACACACACACACACACACACACACACACACACACACACACACACACACGCGCGCGCGAATGGCACAGGTTTTCGATCTAAAGCAAGAGTCGCATGGCCTCAAAGATACACGCCGCGCGCTCGCCATCTCGGAGGCCATGAAGAGTCTCACAATGCCTCACAGATGGCAGCACATTATCTAGCGTTTGCTGTTTGCTTGTTGATATATTTTCCGCTAGATGGACATAGTTGTCCATTTTTAGAGCTGTTTGAAAGTTCGTGTGTGTTTTTAGCGGCGATGGCTGCACTATCCCGGCCTTTTTCGACGTAGTTTGATGGTCTCCCAAAAGCGCCTACAAATCGCCGAATGGGCTCGTTTTCGTCGTGACACCTGTCGAACAAAATGCGTGAAGGAGACTCCTTCCACTACATAGCATTTATGTAGTGTTTTTTTCCGAAGTAGCTCCAAGTAACCTCGTGGCTTAGTGGTAGGACACCTGCTTGCCACGCGAATGGCCCGGGTTCGATCCTCAATGAAACCGAAATTGTTATTCTTAATTTTATTTGCTGCTTTCTCGATTTTTCGCTCACAACCAACGGTGCCGACACCGACAACGGAATTTCTGCGACACGAGCTCTCTAACGCTATCGCTTTAAAACTTTCCGACGCGCGGAATTGAACGGGCGACCTATCGCTTCGCAGCGCGTGGCGTTAGACGGTTAGGCTACGAAGAGTACCGTCTTTCAGCTTGCTAACGGCGAGCTGTTTATATACACCATTTACTTCAGCATGCTTTCTTGGTCACCACCGAGATGGCGTTAAGTGCTCGCGGGGCACGCTTTAAAGATCGTCGCCCCGCTCCTGCGAACGCCGTTGCTCTTCGCCCTACAGGGCGTGGTCGCCTTCGTGCGCTTATCTCGAGGAAAGAAGGGGGTGGAGCGGGGGGTTGTATGTCTTGTGCTTTCCCCGCGATGTCCGCGCTGAAGTCACAGAGCGTACGAAGGTCACTTCGCTCGCTGCGGCGGCCGCGTTTGCGAAAGGAGCGCGCTGTTCAAACAGAAATAAGTAACAACTGTGACAGTTAGTTCGCAACTCGTCCTGTGTGTACCTGTTCGTTCGTTTCGTGCGTCCTGCTTTATATTTGAGCAGTGCGCTTCAAGTGCGTCCTTTGCGGCTCGAGCGACGCGCTGGCAGTTTCGAGCTGCTTTACGTTCTTCGCGTCGCATTCCAATTTATTGCTATCGCATTCATCGCTTCGCCATTGCGGCGTAACTGTAACGTTTTTTATAGCATTGCTACTTATCACTACTTTACACGATGTTGCTTCTGCAGCTTATATAATGCAGGCGATCACAGGGAGGCTGTGTATCGTGAGTAAAGTAGAAGATTCTATTTCGTTTAACAGTTTTTGGAGAATCTATAGAAATCTATGTCTATAACACACATGTATATGCTGTAAAAAATCGGAGTGCAGATGCGAGGAACTTGGTGCATTGCACACACAGCCAAGGCAAGCTATACATGTCTTCAGTGCAGCTCAGGAGCTTCGGCAAGATTGTGAGCCGAAATAAATTCTATGCTTGTATTCGAGCATCGATATACATACAACATCAATACACATACATATTTTTACCTAGAAAAAATGCGAACGCTTTGCTGCGCGCACTTCACTTATCAACCCCCCGAGATTTCTTTGGTCGTCCTCATTTTATGCCTTCTTTCTCTCTCTCCCTCTTTCCCTCAAGAAAGAGAAGAAAACCAAAACAGTAGTTGGAGGCGTCAGTGTAGAGGCCCTGAAACAAAAATAATAAGAAAAGAGAAAAAAAAAGTGAAAAAGTTGCGTCGGTGACCGGTACGGGTGGAGCGCAATAACGTCCGCACGATGTGCTACGAAATTACTAGCTTCCTGAAATAACTGCTCTTCGCCATAAATGCCGGCCGTGTACTATACTCTTGCAAGCCTCTAGACTAAGCTGTTCTTTCTTGCAATTCTTCTTGTAGCCTCTTGCATGGTCTAACAGCCAAGGGCTTCACTTGTACGCTGTGCCGTGCTCCGGACTACGGGGCACACTATGTTTCTATTCCCGCCGGACCACTTCCAGTTTCGCCGCAATTAGTTTCCTGCGTTTTCTCGGGTACATAGTTTCTCAGTTCAAGCACACGTTTTGTGTTTACTATTCGTTTCGTTTTTTTTTTTCTAAGCTTCACCACTTCGCTTTCTCTGGAGGAGCAGCGACGCTACCGGTCATCAAGGATTTCGCGTTTACAGCACCGTTAGCGTCGTAAACGAGATCATTACACTACAATTTTGATTAAGTTAAAGCTTGCTGAGTTATTTGCAGGGTGCGAAGGATACGTAAAGTGGTGCTCAGAGAAAACTAAAATTAATATTCATGATCTCGTGCTTTATGGGGTCTGATTGTATGAGGCACAGCTTAACGTGGTGTGCACCGTGTTAATTTTAACAACCTGGGTTTCTTTAACGTGCACCCGAACATAAGCGTGCTAGTATTTTTATCTTTTAACTCCATAAGAGCGCTTCCGCCGCGACCTGCTTTGAATTCGTGACCCGGAGTTCAGAAGCGCAACAGCAGTCTCAGAAGAAGGCTCGCATATCCTGGTTTTGGGACGTTAAACCCCAACAATTATTAAAAGGATGCTCGCGGATACGTAGCAGTAAACAGACTTGCATAAATAAAACGTTAGTCTGCAGGCTGTTATGTGAAATTAAGGCTTCTATGAATACGAGTAGTGATTAAGGCCTTTCCCTCACAGCTGACGGCCACACGTTGAAAGGAAAGCGGCAGGAAGTTGCACCAGATCGTCAGTTAAGGCTTGTTGTGAATAAGGCAGGAAAATTATGGCATAACCAAAACATGCGCGGGTTCAAAAGTTATATTTGAGGGCAGGGGTTATAAAAAGAAGCATTCGTAATGCATTTATTTGTAGCTTTGTGCTGCGAAAGGGTCGATGTCAATTCACCCTTTCATAAAATACACACAATTTTATTTTTTTCGTAAGCGCGAAGTTAATTATGCCAGTTATTTTCTTTGCATCTCTACAGATTCACTCAATTGTTAAGCATACCTTCGCGTCATTAAGAAGTAATGATGATTTTGAGTACATTCATGAGTGACAACTTTTCACGTTTTCTCTTCACCACATCGTATATCGTGCTTGTAACTCTTGTTTAAAAAATAACTCGCAAACGCTCTGGTTCGGATGTCTGTGGAAACCGTTCCGAAATGTCGTGGCCTAAAGTCATCGAAGCTGAGGGCAGTGAAGGCGCTGTTGAAATATTCAAGACAAGAAACTTGCACATGCGGTTATAGACTAATACTGGTGCACATGTCACATAGGGCACAAGAGGGAGTGACTGTGACGTGTAATTGCTATTTCTCTCTCCTCTTTTACATCCCGAATTTTACAGTGATGTGGTGTTACATACCCGGCACGAGTGGCTGACTGTGACTTTGTGTATGTGCTCTTTCTCTCTCTTTCCTTACGCCCCTAATTTTACAATAATGTGATGTTGCATACCTAACAAGAGTGACTGGCTGTGACGCTGTGTACGTGCTATTTCTCTCTCTTTCTTTACATTACTAATTTTACAATGAAGTGGCGTTGTCTAGCGTGCAACAGTGACTGACTGTGACGTCCTGTAAGTGCTCTTTCCCTCTCGTGCTTTACACCCCTAATTTTACAGCGAAAGCTGTTGTGAGATCACAAGAACGGCCAATTTTGGTGGCGTAGTTGTGCGCCGCAGCCGCCGGTTCCCGTAACCGTTATCACACGAAATAAGATAAAAAACAACAAAAACAAACAAACAAAACAAAACATGGTTGATCTCTCCGTCATAGGAATCGGGATAGCACGAAAGTAAAGCATGACCTTACAGAAGTAGTTGAATGTTTACTGTACACTGATATAGGAGAGCTTGCTCAATGTCGATTGGTGTTTGACAGCTGTAGCACCGTTTAACGTTGATGCACCCAAGTTGACGCTTGGTGGCACATCTCCATCCCGACGACTAACGTCCGTGATCAACGATTGGACAAACACTTGTGGTAGCTGTAGTAGTTAACGGTGAGAGTTCAATCAGACAGAGAAAGCGATGTGACAGCCAGAAGAGATTCGACTAAGGTCGCCATTCTGCGGCATGTTAAAGACTAAACAGTCTAGTCCACGGCCGGTCCAGAGGGAAACGCAACGCGCGTGGTGTCTCCCCTCTATCCCTGCCGGGATTTTTCTCGGGTCGAGCGTAAGCGGGGAACGCGGTGTTAGAGAGGCAGACGCGCGTCGCAGAGCTATTTTTAATATGGATGGATGTTATGAGCGAGGCCGAGGCTTTAAAGCTAAGGTTGCCACCTCGCGGTGTGTTAAGGCATTGACAAAATTGCAGTTCTGCTATTGGAAACGCGCAGTATGGGACGGACGCGAAGCAATGACGCATTCCAGGAGCTAATCGCGAAGGTCACGGACATGATGCTTTACTTCACTTTACCGCTTCCAGACGGCGACACCAACCCATTACGATATAAAACATTGAGCGCAAATAAACTACGCAAGACGAATAAATTTATTTGCTCTAAAAGTTTTATATCATATTACAACGTGATACCACCTAGCCCACCTAGCTATCCGGACACCACCCCGCCGACCAGGAGCACTGCGGGACCAAAGTGTGGGATATAGAAGATGCGCTAGTAAAGTCTGTGTGTTTGTGACGGTGACGCAGTGGATAGCATGCCCGGCATCGGCTGTCGCGAGAGGTCGTGGGTTTGACTCCCGTTCATGGAAATTTTGTTTCTTTAAGTTTTTATTTGCCGTCTGGCCGTGCGCATTTTTTCGACGTCATTTCCGTGACGGAAATACGTCGCTCAAATCTTGATGGACCCCGGCATAAAACACTTTCGTGTTAAACATGAAATTAGCAAAAGATATCCTGGATCGGATTAGGTTTGCACCCGGGCGCCCTGCTTGGCAGTCGAGTATTCTACCACAGAGTTACTGTGTATGGCTCGTTTAGGAGCCGTATATGCCACCTGCGGTAGCATATACAGTAACTCTACTACCACAGAGTCACGCCGGTGCTTGAAACTCCTTCGCAAAAATACCCTATACAGGCGTCATGCCGGGTACGGAATCACGTTGACATATGCAGCCTTACGTGGTAGAAGAGTAAAATAACCAGGCGTCACACAATGCGAATAACCTAAGGAGTGGGTCGTGTAATACTCGCAACCCGTTACAAAGGGCTCAGCCATAATTCATCGTCGTCAGCCCCAATATCAACAAAGTGCACATAAAGCCTTACAGATGTGTTGCGGGTATCGCTTCTCCGCAGAATGACGAATGATAACATTGTGGGTGCTTCCCTACTTCATAAAAATTACGATGATTGATGGCGTAGTGGGTACCTTGCAACTGTGCTTGCCTTAGTCCCAAGAGAGTTCACAACGGGCTCTAGAAAGCAGCCGCTCTCCCAGTTTTCGCTGTGACTGTGTTGCGTATTCCGCGCAGGCCTCGCATTTTTAGGGGCGAAGCTCCTTATGCCGTGGGTCTGTCCATCCTCCGTTTGTAGGTTTGTTTGTAGTAACCACCTCTAGTTCGTAGTAGAAGAAGAAGACAACGCTGACGAGTGAGACTCTCGTTGCATGTTCGCCTGTGTGGCGTTCTTTCTTCTTTACTACGTCTCGTGTTTTCAACGACACCCGAAGACAGCATTTCAGAAGTAACGCGCCATGAAGCTCCCTCTTGGCACGCTTTCTCTTTACCTCGGAGTCGCCAGATGGAAGACAAGGCTGCGGAACTGTAAGTCCGGAACTGAGGGCACGGAAGGCGGCGCAGCGCGCGCTCGCAGACAGAATGCTGAGGTGAGAGCCCGCGAAGCCGAAGCTGCTCGACAAGCTGCACGGCTGCGGCGAGAAGATCCCGCCGTTCGAGCCCGCGAGGCCGAAGCTGCTCGACAAGCTGCACGGCTGCGGCGAGAAGACCATCCGAGGGACGTGTATAGAACTGGTATTTTATAATTTCCAGTTGCAACCCGTACAAGAACCACTGTCCCTTCACTTCACGGACCATAAAGCCGTGATAATGAAGGGACAACGCAAACCATGCATCATCTAATGAAGAAAAATAAATGTTTCATGTTTGTAATATACACACAGTGTTTTTCACTCTTCATATGATGATTGATGGGGCGTTACACAGAACATTCACGGTTTACCGATGATTCTCTCCGGAGCTTCGCCCCACTCATCATATATTCACCACGTGGTTATGCTGTGATTTTTTTTTTAATCTTTCCCACTCCTATACCCTGTGTAGAGATAGCACACTGGTTATTCTTAACTGTTTAACTTCACTGCCTTCCCCTTTCCTTTCGTTTTCTTTTCTTATTTGAAAAAAAAAAAGATACATCCGAATAACTCCACTTCCAGTGCTAATTTATGTTAGCGCGCTTCCTGCGCGCGAGATCCATTCACTTGCCTCTCGGTGTTGAAGCTAATTCTGTGGCAGGTTACGTTACATTGTGATGAATAGCTTCGCGAATGTTTCAAGTCGTTTACTAGGCCCATCTGACAGGCACCATAATGTGATTTATCGCCGAGAGCATCGTATTTCTATATAGCGAAGCTGAAATATTGTCGACATGAAATGCATTCTTAACCCATTCACGCAAGAACAGGAAAAGTGGGAAACTTATGTTGAGTAGAAGCGCGAAAATAAGAAAAACGACATGCAATAGTTGGCCTTTCAGCTCTGGTGGCAGAGTATTCCGGGTTTCGCTTAACTTGCAAAAAATGCGTTGCCCGCGAGCCGTCGGATGAGAAACCATTTCTCATCTCAGTAATTTATTTCCACGGCAGACAGCAGACCTGAAGCCGCTGTACGGCGTCACTGAATCATTAGAAAGACCGCAAGATTGGAGAAAAACCGGTATAAAAAGGGAGTTTATTCTACGCACGCGTACGTACATGCGCACATGCACACACAGGCGCGCGCGTGTTGCGGCCGCCAGTTATATGGTTCGTTTTCCATTGGTACCGTCTCTTCATAGCTGAAGGAGTGAAATAGCGTCACTATAGTTGAAGTATCCAAGGAGCATTATGTAGACACTGCGAATAATGCCCCTTGAAAGAAAGATGCTTGGCATTACACTTACTGCAACAAGATGGCTGCTGGGGCTCATTGTTCTATAAGAAAAACCTTTGATAGTGCGCAGCATTCTCGAAGGAAAGAGAGGACAAAAGAAAGAACAGGCGCTCTGTCCAATCCTGTCTCCTCTTCAAGCATTCTGCACACTAAAATATGTTTTCCATGTAAAAACAGCGCGCGCCAGCTAATCTCTCTCTCTGTCATTTATACAATGAATTTATGCAATGCTGAAACAATCCACATATTTACAATGATGTGAGCTCTACCAAGCGAGGTTGGGATGAACACAAGTGAATTGGAAAATAATTCTCAATTCTTTCTGTGTTGTTACTTCACCAGCCTTATTGGCAACTTGAAATTCAATCTGGGTTGATGCAGTCATGGAAAAGAAAATGACAGGTGTAATCTTGAAGCACAACAAGAGAGCAGAGTGCGTCAGGGAACAAACGGTTGTTAAGGACGTCTTAGTCGAAATCAAAGGAGAAATGGGCAGGAAACGTTGCGCGAAGGCAAGATAAGCGCTGGTCAATAAGAATAACAGACTGGATTCCAAGAGAAGCCAAGCGCGCGACGGGGAGGCAGTAAGTTAGGTGGACAGATGAGATTAAGAAGTTTGCGGGGATAACGTGGTCGCAACAAGCACAGTACTGGGTTGATTGGAGAAACAGGGCAGAGGCCTTTGCCCTGCAGTGGATGTAATCAGGCTGATGATGCAGTCACTTGTCTGCGATGCTATCTTTGTACTGAAATTGAGCGCAGACCAGGCTATCCCGTCCGTGGGAAGAATCTTAACGTGGAGCGCACCCAACAAGGATATCATAGGGGAGACCCGCGCCGTGGAGGGGGGCTGCGACGCCGGGCGCTGCCGCTGAGTGTGGAGAAAAAAACTCGTAACGCGACTGTACCCTCTTCCGCCTGCCCCTTCACGCCGCATTGAGTCCCCGTTGCTTTGCACTCGCGCCGCGTGCGATCTGCACATATTTTCGCGGGTATCGCGGCTTGCGAGGCGTTCTAAGATCTGCGCGACTGAGGACTCCCTTCGTAGCTGCATTGTGGTGAAAGGGCAGCGTCTACCAAGCCTTGTAGGAGATGCGGAGCACGTAATAGAAGACGACATCGTCCTGGTTTGGGCGAAGGACTTTTTTCGTAAAGAAATATTTGTGGCGTAAACGAGAACGAGCAAGAAAAACGGAAGAAGACAGGATATGGTGCCGGATTCACTGCATATGCCCCAAGAGACCGCATCGTGCTGTTTCCCGCAAAATATACCTGCTACAAATCCGTATCGCCTCTGTTGGCTACCACATCATTTCCATCGGCACTGCGTAAATAGACAATATATATCGCCGCACTACGCAAATAGGACATGTGTGCACACGCCTTTCGCTAGTACGTCCTCTGTGATATAGAATAGCGGCACCAGCGTAAATACAGGGTGGCGCGGTGTCAACTGACCTTACTTAAAGTAGGGAACTTCAATGGCTCGTTTCTTTGTTTGATACAACCTTAATGGAAAACCAACAGATAATGAATCCACGGCAGGTATAGGGGCGTTAATTGTAATGTTGTAACTGTATTGTAGTACTTGTGATATACATATGTGAAAAAAAGAAAGAAAAGCGGACGAAAAGACAGTTGAAACAGTTGTCTTTTCGTAGAAAACTGCCATACTAATTTAAGTAAAGTTCATTCATTCATTTGTCCACCTTACTTTCTTCAGATTTAATATCACAGGCACTACAATACAGTTAAAAGGGAACAGTTGACGTCCCCTGTAACTTCCTTGGCTTCATTATCTGTTGGTTTTCAATAACGTGATATTTAGAGTAGCCACATGTTACGTACGGACGCAGGGAAAAATAGGTGTCTTAAATATGACCAAGTATGTGATTCATTTACCACCAATTACGTGTCATTTCCTGAAAACTGCATCTGGCCTCCTTTGACATAGATGCGTTGTTGCAAACGCTTTTTGAAGTCGCACACGCGCCTCCGTAGGTCCTCATAAATCGCTGTAACTTCGTCATCAATGGCCTGTGATTGCCATCAGCGGCATCGTCAACAATTTCAAGTGTGTAAGTTTCCCACAGGGTGGGTGGCGGTCCCATGCCGCCAATTTTCCACAAGGCTGAGCGTCCGCAGCCACCGCTGCGGACGTTCAGCCATGTAGCCACCGCTGCGGTGCCTACATGGCTGCACAAATCAGGCGTGGGACCGCCTGACCTAAAAATAAGGTTATCCTCTTTTTTTTTCCTGCACGCGTGAACTCCGACGACGCATTGCTAGCGCATGCAACAAAATTTGTTTACCTTGTTCAGCGCACTTCAGTAAGCCATGCCTGTCGTCTGCTTTCTCGGTGCCATCTTTTTTGGAATCAGTAAAATTTTACGGGTGGAATCAACCCCTTCGTGTTTACAATGCTGTTATGGCAGTTAACAACTCAGCAGTAAGTAACAGTCCTCCGTCGGGGCGACATCGGAGGGCGAGGGACGTTTCGCGTGCAAGTGTCAGCTTCGCAAACGCGTGGGAACCAAGTGGAGCGGAGGGGTCGTAGCAGTCGCCATAAGTTCGCTTTCTACGGTAGGGGAATGGCAAGCGTTGGCGTCGGCGCAGGTGGAGAAACTTGAGCGGGTCTCCCTTATAGAGCCCTTCACTCAGCACGCAGTACCATGCACGTCAACACCTGTACTTCGGCTGGTTGGGTCGCATACCCAATTACCCGCGCCAGATTCTACGGCTCACGATCACTGCGTACAACCTCCGCAAGAGAGGATAACTGCGGCTAGAGTGGCAATGCAATAAACTTTTCTTCCTCCTATATTGACAATATTACCTCTATATGATGCCTTTCTGACAGTTTATGACAGTATGTGTTTATATACATTTACGCTTTAATGAAGATTGCATAAGGTTCAATTTGTTTGTCGGGGCAACAAAGGTAGCTGAAATTCGCGTATGTACTGAATAATCGGTAAGGCGATCTCGTAGGGCTGTGTTAAGGAGCAGCAGTTTGAACACACACCCGAACCCGCTGTGAGCTTTGCCAGTCCGTATGCTGCGTCTTCCTTTTCGCATAGCTGCGTCGTTTAGCGTGGCATAGTCTAATTATTGATGAAAGGCGAGCGAAGCCATGGCACTTGATTACAAAAGATAGCCAAATGAACAAGCTGGTAATATTGCTGCCCGCCTGAAGCCCTTTGCACGATAGCAACAATAACGAGTTGCCCGGGGTGCTTCGTCTGAAAGAGGAGAAATGTTACATCGTGTCGAAGCTAATGGAAAAGGAGGAAGGCGCTGAGAGAGGATGAGCAAGATGGTTTTAGCGGTGCCGTGCGTTAGACTAGTGCACAAATATTTCGTGCGGTACATGAATAGGTACAAAAAGAAACTAGTTAAGAAATAAAACCATGCACTTTCTCTTCCATCACACCCCTTTCAGCGTGTCGCTCGAGAACGAGCGGGCGAGAGAGAGAGGAGAGAGAATAAAAAAGAAACGGCTGTAAGCGCACTATTGTTGAATTTTACACTCCGTCGGCTTAAGCAAGACGAGTTCCCATCTTGCTCGCGTATTCAGTCTGAAAAACCTTTGAACTTTCTTCATTCAGTACACATGCTCATCCTTTGTTCTCTTTCGTCGCTGTCTGCCAGCGATGGTGGAAGAAGCAAGCCTTAATACTTCTACGGCGATCTTTTTCGTTGACGCTTAAGCTCTTCTTATCGCGGGGCGGTATGAAGGCTGTGGATCGACCGGGACACAAGGGAAAGCCTGTGTTCCCCCCTTGCATCGCTCGTATGCGATACCACGCATGGAGGTTCGCAGCAAGCGAGCGAATCTCAAAGAGGGCTTTGCTATTCATATCCACGCGTTATCTCCCCTTCTGCAGCGCGGCATTTATGCCTGAGTGACATGTCAGAGGTAAAGGATTTCTTCGTCGCAGAGCCTGAGAGCACCTCGTGCCGTGACTCAGTGTGAGAAAAGAGGGTGAATGAACGCACGCAAGTAGATCTACTGAGCGCAGCGTGATTAGAAAGTTACTGGCACAGTGGCCATTGCGTATAATGGCGGTCGCCACGCATCTGGTGCCTACCATGCGCCACCTCACGTGGAGAGGGTGTGGCAACCACATCCTTGCTGCAGTCGCTTCTTCGTTTCTTGGTCGCTTCTGTTGCTCTATGTGTGGAACACTTTGTGCTTTAAACAGCTCTTTCGTAAGGTTTCGTTGCTCTCTCACATAGCGATGACAACACGTGAACGACAGGGTAGTTGCAATTTTCATTCACACGCGTTTTACCTCCTAAACTTTTCACTGAGTGCACGTAAAGATAATTCGGCGCGAACAGAAGTTACAACTAACTAACTAACTAACTAACTAACTAACTAACTAACTAACTAACTAACTAACTAACTAACTAACTAACTAACTAACTAACTAACTAACTAACTAACTAACTAACTAACTAACTAACTAACTAACTAACTAACTAACTAACTAACTAACTAACTAACTAACTAACTAACTAACTAACGAACTAACGAACTAACGAACTAACGAACTAACGAACTAACTAAATAAATAAATAAATAAATAAATAAATAAAGTCCCGCAGACCTGTCTGCAAACGTTGAGCAACCTGGAAAAATTGTTCTTACACGTTAAAGTGACGGCAATTTACTCTATCCCACTGGCACACTCCGCTTCACAGTTTTGTGGTTGTTCCTGTAAGTCATTAGCAGTAATTTCGATCACTATATTTTTGTCCCTCTGCATATTCTTGCGTAAGGGATAAAGGCGAGTGTGTGTCTCTTTAGTGCCTGCGTAAGCCATACGCCGAGTTGTGGCCCACTTACCCAATCCCCTAATTTTCGAAGTTCGTTAGGTGGAGAAAGCATACGTGCCCCCAGGCGCGGCTACGTTGGATGCACTGTTCGGTGTACGAAGAAGAGACACATGCCCCTAAATGAACGGTCTTTCGCGGTGTTCGATTAGCAAGTGAGCAGATCCCTGATGGCTTCTCCTGCGGGGCCTTATTCTTTAACGTTCGTGCCTGAGGTACATTTAACCCAGAGACGAGGGTGTGGTGAGCTCCGTCGGTTGCACCACCTGCCAGAGCACGTCGTGTATGTGGCGGCGTCTTGAAGAAGGTGAACGCACCTGCAAGGCCGCTCGCCTGTCTTGCTTTCACTGCCATCGCCGAGTGACTAGCGTTTTTCGCGGAATAGCTGCTGTGTTTCTTTAAGGCGAAAGCCTTAGACGCCCCAACAAACGCGAAAATTGACCATCGGCGCCGTCAACGTGAGTGACGGGAAAAATTATCATCGCGTGATGACGTCACCATATGACGTCATCATGACGCCACAGATCACAGAAATGTGTGACGTCATAGTGGCGTCACATAACGTGACGTCACATGATGGCGTCATCACATGACATCGGCGCTTGGTCGAAGGTGGCCCGATCGCGGAAGCAATGCAAAACCGGGTGAGGCGCAGAAAGCTTTAGGAGGGGCGGCATCGACTGAGAAGAGGAGGAAGATGACTTTGGCCATAGAGTTGTCTTAGGCGAATGCGTAAGGCACATTTGTGAGATTTTGGTTACAGCTTAGCGGTTAAGGTGTCGCACTGCTAAGCTAGAGGACGCGGGTTCGTTTCCCGGCAACGGTGGCCGCATTTAGATGGGCGCGAAATACAAGAACACTAGTGTACCTATATTTAGGTACGAGTTCAAGGACCGCAGGTGGCCATTATAATCGGGACTCTCTCACTATACAGCGTGTCTCATGCTCATGTCGTGGTTTTGGGACGTAGTACTCCAGTACTTAACCTTTTGTAAAGTTGAGGAAAATAAGAGCTATGTTTTCCGACACTGAAACGATGAAGAACCTTGTGTATTGCGTAATATAAACCTCACCCTCGGCTGGTGTTGCTGGTTCTTCTGAAGGCGTATATTACAACAGCAGTGCTTATAACGTATATTCATTCACACGGGGCTATTGAAACTCTATTCTTTTTTTATTGCGATAGCAATTATATGGACAGTCTCGGCTGAATTTTGCCGTCGCCCGTCATGCACCGTATATGTACAAGTATGTATATATATATATATATATATATATATATATATATATATATATATATATATATATATATATATATAAGCCCCAAAGAAAAATGCTTCCGAAGCGCGGAATCGAGCCAGGGACCTCTTGCTCCGCAGCGAATGGCGCTATCCACTACGCCACGAAACGCAGATCCTCCACGTAGCTAACGGCGAGCGTTATATATACACACCATTTACCGCTGGACGGACTCAGAGACGCTAGGCGCTTATAAGCGTTTCTTCATTACCAGCGAGATGGCGTTAGGAGCGCGACGGGTGGATTTAAAAGTCGTCGGTGAGCGCGCTCGCTTCTTGTTATGTTTGCGCAGGGAGAACCTTGCCCTTCCGCTGTCTGCTCGCGCGGTTTTCTCGTGCTGAGGGAAGAGGAATGTTTCACGCTTTCACCGTGATGTCCGCGCTCATGTTACGGAGCGTACGAAAGTCACTCGAGCTCAAGGGACGCCGCTAAACGAACAAACAGAAGATGAGCGCGAACTATCAAGTGTCACAGCTCGACACTTTTCTCTCTCCCGTTTATTGTTTCTTTCTCAGCTACAACATTGGGGTATGCTTCAGTAGGCATCGGCTTCAGTCAACAAGACCCTCGGCCACAGCTTCACTTGAGCTAATTATTCCATTTCTTTTTGTCGATTTTCCAAAGCCCAGTTTTTTTACCCTAGTGCATGGTAGCAATCCGGCAACTCCAATTTCGTTAACCTCCATTCCTTCTCGCTAACTCTATCTCTCTCTCTCTCAATAAAATAGTAAGATTGTTAACGACAAAAGTTTATATTTTGTTGCAGCCAATACATAAATTCAATAGCAACCAATGCCAAGCAATGCGCACTCACTTGTGGCATGATCTCCCCATATATGCTCCTTGCCCTTCGCTTTTTTTTTTCTGATATCCCTGTTATCAAAAGACTTAGAGCAATGATGCCTTATAAAACCATTATTCAGAAAATTGAAAATTTGTCAACTCTTCACGAATTCGATCTTTAGGTAACCATTGAATTCACGCTAACGTCCTGCGTAAAAATTAAATTTTGTTTAGGCATAAATAACCAAATTACACTCAATCAGGCAATTAATCTTCTTCATCGGGCAATGGGCACGTGTTGAATTACTGCAGTTTTCGCTCGATCAAAATAAAAAAGCAACGAAAGAAATACAATTGCGGGCCTTTGTCATTTTTTCTTGTTTGTAGACTAACCATTGCAAAGGACGAAGTATATTCCAGCAAGGCATCGCAAACGCGGTGTCAGCATTCGAAATCAAACACAAACCCAGAGTGTCGTCTTGCCACTCGGTGAGATCCTGTTGCGCCAACTGTGCGGTGACGAATTTGCCGAGCAAGCGAAACCATCGAAAGGTGGAGACGACGAGAAAGGCGTCAAGAGTGCGAGCAATTGGAGTGACCGAGGGGAAAGAGGAATCTCCGTGTCTGGCATCAAAAGGAAACCAAGTCGCTGCCCGGCTGCTTTGTTCTCTTGTGGCGTCCCTGCTCAGTGCTTCTTTGTGCCCTTTGCTATCATTCCTTGCAAGGAGCGTTTTCTCTTTAAGACACTCCGAATGGCAACCTGAGCGCTCCCGTACTTCTGTGTCCCTCTCGCCTTATGTCTCGTTACAGCTTGTTCTTTCACTTGGTAATCCAAGAGCTATAGGTTATGGGTTGCCTCTTCGGGTGGCATCTTTACTGAACTTTTTTAATGTAGTTTTTTTCTATCCTGTAGGATATATGTCGAGGGTTTTTCCTTTAACTTTTGACTAGCACGTGACAGTTATGTCTCAAGGAGGAGATGTTTGTCGGATAGTTAGTGCTTCCTTAAAGGGGCAGTGCTACAATTTTCCAAAAAAATAATCGAATGACTTCACTGTCGGAGTTCATTGCCTCTCGAATCGACTGCCGCAAATATTTTTCGAATCTGTCAAGTACGAGCAGAGTAACATGCCTTTGGGCAATCGGGGATTGTGCAGGGCACAGCTACAGAGTAGAGTTACAAGGTACAGCGCAATCGACTGAGAATGTCAAAGTAATTTAATGGGTCTCTCTCACACAGATACTCATTATGTATTGCAAGTAGTCTGGTCTCCGATTGCGTAACATGCTGCTCAACGTTTCATTTATATGCACTTATTTGCATTATATGATCTCTCAGCGGGGCAAATGTGCAAGTATGCAAAACAGAATGAAATGTGTAGTGCGTATTGAAAAGTTTTATATTCTCTATTCTCTCTCTTTTCTTTTCGGGGGGGGGGGGGGGAATTGGGGGCGCCCATACAGCGTCAGTACACTAATTAGGCGGCGGCTCATTGCCGCCCCTTTATAAGTCGCGAATGGCTCCGTTAAGTTGCGCGATTATACAACACTATTTCATTTTCCCATAGTGTTTTTTTTAAACGGTGCATTCACGTTGCGCTTTAAGAATAACTAAAATTGTCTCGAAATAAGACTGGCGGCAATAAAGCTATTCAAGTTAACTAATTCATTCAACTGTATTCAGCTTAGCGAAAGCGAGCCACTCACTCTACCCGAGATGTTCCATGACAAAGGTCAACGACTGAACGCGGCATGGGGTTTTGAGAGAGTCACAGCCTATTGTATGAAATTTCTCACATGCGGCTGCATCGATGAAATGCATCACGGAGTGACAAATGGATTTCCAGGCTTGCGCGCGCACTGAGAGTTCTCTTATCGACCCGTCTTATATCGACTTACTCGGATATCTTCACGCGGACGGGCGTGGAAATATCACGCTGCGACTTGTGGTGATATCTGATGGAGTATTGTTTTGGTCTATGAGTTCTTTATTGACGTGGCCGTTGCAAATTAATGTATTTAGATTGAGAGAGCATGTGACGTGAGGAAAAGAGAGCGCCACACGCACGTGTTTCCTCTATGCGGTAATTTCTCCAGGGGTAATCAAAGCAAGAGCTGATGCGCCAGAGCCAGAACAGAGTGGGGACTCGCTGTACACATAGGTCGATATCGCGCATCGATGAAGAAAAAAAAAAACATGGCTGATCCCTCCGTCATAGGAATCGGTTTAACACGTAAGTGAAACGTGTCTTCACAGAAGTAGTGCTTATTGTGTTGTGATTTATGAGAGCCTGCACAATGTCTATTCGTGTTTGGCAGCTATAGCACCGTTTGGCGTGGATGCACCCATGTTGACAGCATGTCTCTATCGCGACGACTAACGCCCATGATCATGATTAAACCGTTGTGGTAGCTGACGTTGTGAACATATATTTGGACACAGCGAATCGTGAATCCCGCGTAAGCATGATATCAACAAGCTCATAATCAATACTGGTACCCGGTATGCACTTCTTAAAAGCGTCGTCAATTAAGGAGAGAAACGGCACGGTGTGCGCTTTCTGGGTAGCCGACGCCTGTGCTCCTGCATACATAACACTCACTGCACTTCAGCAACACGGGAGGTAGAGGTTCGTAGCCTGAGCCGCAAACGCGTGCGTCCCGCTGGCCTCTGTCTCGCAGGCACTGCTCTCACTCCACCAAGACAGGACATTCGCCAGTCGAAATCGCGTCCTTTCTGCAGCGCATATTGCAGCAGTTTTGTTAGTCGGTGCTCTGGCAATTGAAGCAGTCGGCGGCGGAGAAATCCCGTTGGTGCACGTGGAAGCTGCACTATTCCGATGAGCCGACGCACGCTAACACGAAGCCAAAGGTAAAGAACGTAACTGCGTCAAGGGTGCCTCGGCGACGCCAGCGCGGCCAGTCTACCTCTCTGGTATCGAGACGCTTTAACCATGGCCTCCGATATCGCGCGCAATCTCTGAGTAAGCGCTAGTAGGTGTCGATCGTGAAGCATTACTTCTTTTCACATCTCACAGACGGCGGCACCGCGCCGCTCCTCCTGCCGCGAAAGACAATGTGTGAAAGATATAAGGCGCGTTAGCGCCGTGTCTAGCACATCCCGAGTTAGCTTAGTCGGTAGGGCGTCGGGAGCTTGCCGTCGCGGCCGCAACGTCGTGGGTTCGATTCCCAGCGGGGTATCTTTTTCTTGGCTTTTTTCTTTCTTACCCGTTGGGGTCCATTTTATAAACGTCATATCCGTGACGGATGTACTTGGTGGACCCCGGCATAGAACACTTTCGTGTTAAAAATTCACAGCATATCCACGGGTGAATGATGAAGAGCTTGGGTGAAGCTCCTGAAGCAATCATGGTTACACTGTGAAATCTTCAGTGGTTTCGCCCAGCAGTAATCAAAGCGATAGCCCAGTACATCATCAAAGACGTGACAAACACTGTATATATTCATACAAGAAATTTTATTAATCTTAAGTGGTAGCTAGACGTGGCTTCCGTTCCCCCTTCATTATAACGGCTTTATGGTCGGTGATGGATCGGTGATGGGTCGTAGTGGGATGTTTGCAAAGACGAAGTAGTGGGCAGTTTGCAAAGGTGGCTTCCGTTCTCCCTTCATTATAACGGCTTCATGGTCGGTGAAGTAATGGATTGGTGATGGATCGTAGTGGGATGTTTGCAAAGACGAAGTAGAGGGCAGTTTGCAAAGGATCGGTGATGGGTCGTAGTGGGATGTTTGCAGTGCTGGGCAGTATCGAAGATACATGTATCTTTGATACTATCTTAGATATTCTTTGGGTATCTTTTATCTGTATCGCGATACGTCTCGCAAGACGTGTATCAGTATCTGTATTTCCGATACATTCAATAATGTATCGTGTAGCTTAAGATAAAAGACACTGCTACAGAAACAACACCGAGCGAAACAGTTAACGGTGGCGAACTAGACTTCTCAAGCTGATACATGCTGCTACAAAGCTACTTGAATAAAACTATCGACAGTGACATTATTTTATCTTTCCGCCAGAGTTTCACATTGAGGGCTGATGAGCTCTGAGCGTCCGTGTTGATGGAGCAGAGTCACGTAGCGGTGCTCGCACCGTTTCAAAAGACAAGCGCGCGAACATCGACGCCCAGCCGACCTTTCCTCGGTGTTCTTTTTCTTTTCTTTTAGTTCTGTCATTGCCACGACACTGGCTCTTAGTCACTATCCTGTGCCGCGTGCTCCAACGCGTGCGTCGTCATTCGCACAAATTCTGATGACGCTGTAGTGTCGTTATCGAAGTTTCTCTTGCGTTGTGCTTCGTCACGAAGTCTGAAGAATACAAGAATGGGGTTGCTTTGCATCTTGAGGCGTTCACACATCGGCGATTTCAAGGGCCTCGTGGATGTAAGTTTGTCAAACATGCAATGAGATATGCAAATAAGATTCTAACAGTTGTAGCACAACCGGTACCGATGCTGATCTAACAGAACGAGCATTCACCTAACAGAAGCTATCTTGGCGTACGTCTTTTTTGATTTATTCAATGAGTTTTTAAAATCATATTTTTATTGTTAGCACAAGTTCTTTCTCAACTGTCCGTCTTTTCCATCCCATACATCATCCCATACATTACCTATGTCTCTGTGTTGTATTTTTCGGTCCGCTTACTGCAATATGTCTTTAACGAGCTGCCAAGGTAGGCTCTTTGATTTATTCCTTACCTTTAACTGTGTGCGTCGTTTCTTCTGGTGTTTGCATACTTATATTCCACATGAGTCTACTGTTACGTCAAGGCGATGTTGGGAAGAAATATATAATAATCTGCTCGTGCCTGGAGTATACAGTAACAAAAATTCTGCTTACTATTTTGCAAAATAGCGAAATTGAGCTTGCATTATAATAACGTAAATTATTAGGAGCCATCTTAAAGATGTTAGCAAAGGAATTCGGGAAAGATTAATATATCAAATGCTGCGTTTTTCTCACGAGCATCCCAACGAGCCGTTTTGCGCTATTTTCCATAGGCACTGCACTTTCTGTGGTCTTATCTTAAATGGTTAATTGTTATAGCTAATCGGGGTTAACCGCGATGGTGGGCTAGTGGTTATGGTGCTTGACTGCTGACCCGAAGGTCATGACAGACGCATTTCGATGGATCATGGAGACAAAACGCTAGAGACCCGTGTGCATAGGTTTTGGAACCCCAGGGGGCCGAAATTTCCGGGGCCCCCTACTACGGCGTCTCTCATAATCATATTGCGGTTTCGGAAGGTAAAACGCAGCAATTATGGTATTAGCTCTTGGGGGTACCGCCTGCACCGTGTGTCTATACTTATTCCCTGTGATTGATACGGAACCGCTTTTCTATTTTACTTAAATATATTAGATTTCCTGTTTTAGGCTTCCCTAAAGGCTTCTTACTCTTACTAATCACCAGGTATTCGGAGATATAAGTGGCAATATAGCGTGAATAGCGTTGGTGTCCTGCGGCGCTTTGTGCAACTGTACAGCACGTCTAACATTATTCTTTCGTAGAAGAAAAATTGTTAAAAGATTGTACATTACTGAGTACGCCGCTAACGAACGCTTTACACCAGCAGATAAGTGAATATAAAGGTCATTTCAGTTTTATGTCCTCTGTAAACACGATGCGTCGAAATGAATCTCGCTACTAGCGTTCTTGCTGATGCACACCTGTCCGGTGATCAGGTACAGCGAAAACCGTAAATACGTTTACGGCCAGTATAGAACTCCACAAGGGCATTTGCACCATCGTGCGGATGCTCTTGTGAAAATTCTTGTGAAAGGATCAGCGAAGTGCGTAGAGAGCTGTCATGTTAAGCAGCTAAAGAAACGCCTATAAGTTGTTTCGGAATGAAACTAATATACCTTGAGCAACAAATACAAAACATTTGACATACTGACAGACATTTCATTCAAACGAAACAAAACTGGTCGCAGTTAATAAATTTTCAAGCAAACATTTTTGTGCATAGTCGTTTAGTGTTACATTATATCTATATATAATAACAAATTTGCGAATGTATCGAAGTATCTTAAGATACAATTGAAATGTATCGTATCGGATACAATCAGTGTTCCGGTATCTTGTATCTGTATTTCAAATACCTCTTGCCCGAGTATCTTGTATCGTATCGCGATACAATTTCAAAGTATCTTTGCCCAGCCCTGGATGTTTGCAAAGACGAAGTGGTGGGCAGTTTGCCATGGTGGTTACGCCGTATAACGGAGACGTGACAAGGTTAGACTAAGAGGAGCTTCGCCCCTAAAAGACGCGTGGCGTCCTGCTAGATCTCAAGTTTACCCTCGGCCACCAATCGATAGTAGAGGTACCACAAAGCGACCACAATGCTTCTGGGGCACTTGCAACCTATCGGCCAAATACACTGTACGATCCTATGTTACAGCCGCGCTGGCACCGACTCAGACTTACAATACCCCTGTGGCACTTTGTCTTACCTTAAACTGCGCTGCGGCAGACTGGTTGGGGTACTTGAAACATTTCATTTACAACTATGCTGATCGTTTCGTAGACACGTGGCGCTAAGTTTAGTCATCTGTAAAAGAGGCTATGAAGATATTTTGCGAAACTTTTTAGGTACTCTTGTAAACCTTCCCGTCTTTCCTCTACCTTTTGTCCCTCTAAGGTATTCTGTGTGAAATCATGTTTCAAACGCGTGCAGGCTAAACGACTGCCTGAATGTGGTCATCGACATGACACAACAGTGAAATTTTGCTCCGGAAAGTATTTAGGAATGTTAACTCACCATTTGTTCAAATTCTTTCTTGGAGAGAGAGAGAGAGAAATGCTTTAATGAAATGCTGCCTAGTGGTTATGATATATACACTGACAAACATATAACAGCACATACAACCACAAACACACACATAGATTCTGGGTTGGTGTTGTTGCTCGACCATATAGAGGAACAAGCTGTCATCGTAAACGTAGGTCGCCATGCAAGCCCTGGATCGAAGAACACTACAGGGCCATCAATGTTGCGCCGCACGTCGACGCGATGGCTTTAGCTGTATGGCGAACACATCAAGAGCGAGAACGGCGTTCGCTGCTTGGATGGGAAACAACAGCTGTGTATCCAGCGAAGCGTGACTGTACTTTCGCTATGTGGATCATTTCTTGGTACGCGAAGGCCGCCTGCTTTGTGTAGTCTCTTATCTCACACTTTACCTGAATATCTGCCTCACCTTGTGGGGGGAAAGAGAAACCAAGGCTACTCTGCTGAGATTGTTAATAACACAGGTTGAGGGATTGTACGTTATGTGTTACCGTGAAGCTGACATAGGTACGCTGCGGCATAAGATCCATTCACTTAGAGCTGACCGGCTCATCCTAATCGGCTGCCGGAATCGCCTACGGGCTACCATGCTAATGATGCGACTGTTTACGCTGTGCATGTTATCCGTTTCATTACGCACAGTCTTGAAAAACGACGGCGGCCATTCGCGAAATGGTCTATATAGAATATAACAATCTCGAATGCTTCGTACGTGAAATGATAGCGGCAAATGTTTTTTGTTAGTATAGTCAGTGATGGTCTCTGCGAGAGCGAGAGTGTTTAGTCGAATATAAACTCTTGCAGGATAGTTTTACTTGCTAAGGCATAGTTAGTATGCAGTGACCGATCGATGGAATCCAGTATGTAGTACATTACCGGCGTTCTTATTTCCTATCTTACAATACGCTGCAGATACGTAGTTAGAGTAATCGTAATGCACAAAAGATGGTTGATCCCTCTGTCATTGGAATCGGAATGACACGAAAGTAAAGCGTGCCCTTACAGAAGTAACTGAATGTTTACTGTACATTGATACAAGAGAGTTTGCACAACGTATACTGATGTCTGGCAGCTATAGCACCGTTTAACGTGGATGCGCCCACTTTGATGATTGGTGGCACATCTCCATCCCGATGACTAACGTCCATGTTAAATGATTTCACAAAAGCTTGTGGTAGCTATAGTAGTTAACGATGAAAGCGTAATCAGAGAACGAGGTGTGATAGCCAGAAGAGCGTCGCATATTGGACGCAGAACTTGGTCGCCATCCCGCGGCATGTTAAAATGTGATTGAACACCACGGCCATACTAGAGGGAAACGCAATGCGCGCCGTGCCGCCCCCCGGCCGCGATTTTAGCGATAGTCTTTCTTGGGGAACTTAAATGCGTAAATTTTGGTCTGCCTTTCTGTCTTTCTGTTTGTCGGCACGTCCCTGGATTCAGCCACCCGGCCAAAGTTGAACCACTTGCCCAAGGGCCAGCCACCTTGAACAGATGACTAGGTTCATACTTGTGTACATTGTTGATCAAAAAGCAAACATTACGCATATCTGAGGCGCAACATCACTAGGTAATTATAGGTGCTGTGTTCCTTTAATAGAAAATACATAGATACGTAATTCTAGAGACCCTAGTTTCTTAAGCTGCGCTGAAAATGCGACTGCGCTGAAACTTGTCTTCCTCCGTGCCCTCTGCACGAGCTCATTGTTGTGTTTCGGTTTCGGTTCCGTATTGCACTGTATGAATGCCATGGGGTGCCGCTCTGGCATTCCTGTTTTACTCAGGCGACGTGTAAATAAAAGAGTGCGTGGAGAGCACTCGTTGAGTGCGGACGTTCCTTCTGCTTCGGCGCTTCCCGCCAAACCGCGTGTTCGGGCTGGCTGGCGTCCCCGCCGGTCGCGTTGGTCACCGCCGGTCTTCGCCTGCTGCTGCGCCGGGACTACCAGCCCGCAACACAGCACTCATGTTTCCAGACGTATTGCCAGATGGCGTCCATATCTCACGCAGCGCCTCTTCTATCGTCTTTAGACGGCATTTGCAGCGACGCACGCAGGTACGCGGCCAATTTTTTTCGGGGCGAGCGCGTGAGCGGGGAATGCGGTGTAACAGCCAGGTGAGGCAGGCGCGCGTCGCAGAGCTATTTTTGGTTTGGATTATAGCGTGATGCTATGAGCAAGGCCGACACTTTTACGACGCTTGGGCTAAGATCGCCACCTCGCGGTGAGGCATTGACAAAATTGAACTTCTATTGAAAACGCGCCGAATGCGACGGACGTGTAACGCGTTGCAGGTGCTAATCGCGGAGGCCACAGTAATGAGGGATTACGTTACTTTACCGCTCCCAGAGGGCAAACCACTCCGCCGACCGGGAGAGTGGTAGATATAAAAGGCGCGTTTGTAAAGCCTCTAGAGTCTGTGACGGTGGCGCAATGGATATCGTGCATGGCATCTGTTGTTGCGGACCGAGTGGTCGTGGGTTCGATGCCCGTTGATGGAACTTTTTTTCTTTGCCATCTGATCGTGTAAATTTTTTCGACGTCATTTCCGTGACGGAAATACGTCACTGAAGTCTTGGTGGACCCCGGCATAAAGCACTTTCGTGTTAAAAAACAAAACTATTGTGTCTGACTTATTTAGTAGCGCCTAATAGTGTTGAATCCATTCCGCGGTGACTGCATTTCCAAGGGAGAAATATGGAAGAACACCCGCATACTTAGATTGAAGCACCTGGTAAAAGAACACGGGTGACTAAAATTAACTTCGAGTCCTCCACTACAACGTGCCGCGTAATGATAAATGGTGTCTCTGGCACGTGTAACCCCAGAATAGTTTTTAACAGGGCTTATAAAATGAATAAAGAAAGATATTTCAACGTTCTCGTTAGAGTGAATTAGACACTGCCATGTTTGTGAACTCAAAAAGTAACTTTTTGTTGGAAAAACTTGGGTGGGGAAAAAACAACACTAACTCAGACGTACAGCGATAGCGCTGAGCACGCTCGTATATACGTAGACATCAATGTTGGTGAGTGCGTAAGCTATTTAAACATGACTTATCGTACTCTACAGCGTGATCGCTGGTATTTGTTCCGCAGTGTAGTACATCACTATTCGTGTCGCGCATTCAGTTTGACTATATAAGGCAAGATCTATTCACAAAAGAATTGGTGGAAACATTCTAAAAAGCTCCAATCTATTATAGGCGCGTTATGTTAGCGATATATTTGAAAGAATGGTTGGCCGGACTTAAAAAGCAATCAGAGAGAGAGAGAGAGAATAATGACTTAATGGCATGTATCATTGACAAATGGTGATTATTTCTTCATCAAAGGTGGGTGGCCTCTTTAGCCCATGCAGGTAGCCAATATCCTGTGCCGCTTTCCTGGGGTGCTATTCTGGACATTGTCAAATTCCGCCATGTTGTCGGATTGCGCCATTGGTGAAGTCCGATTGGCCCGGAAGGCTGCTACGGCGCCTCCGATTGGCTTAAAATTGCGCCATTACAAAATTTGACAAGACGGCATAATTTAACACTGTCCAGGATAACACATCCAGCCTGGTTTACCAGGCTACACTGGTACTCCAGGCGGACGTCTGTCAATACAGGTCGTGATTGAACAAGAGGTAATAATTCGTATTTTGAAAATGGCTGACACACCAGTATGATTTTTGTTGTTAGGAACTATCCTGGGCCTTTCGTTTACACCACTCGTGTATCAGTTCCATTGATATCTGCTTACTGAATATTGTTCAAGCTCACTTGGATGTTTTGCTGTGACCCGAACAATACCATCAAACTCAGCTCGTGTGAAGACGTCCTCGCTTTGTTTTACCATCCTCTTTGGCCAGCATTGATTTTCGCTCCACTGCCGCGACGATAAAATGCCCCCACGACGTTGACAAACCGAGAGAGTTTTAGTTTTGCAAGCCCTGCTCAGCGACAGATTTTAAGGAAGCGGATATCAGCTGTAGTTGCTTCGTTGCGTCCGGAGTAGAAAATACTGAGGACATAGTCTCGCGTTTTCGCGGACCCCTGAAGTGTTTGCGGTCGGGGCCACCACCTTTTATAACCGCAAAGTATCACGTGACAGTGGTGCGACTGTGGTAACGCGCACGCCTTTTGTTGGACTAATTATTGCCTTCTTCCTTTTTAGTGGAAGTTGTGTGTAGCGGGATTTACCCAATTCCTGTGGCGCATACGCGTTTATGATGGTGATAGTTTTCTGATAGGCCGCACATATTTCTGTGGCACATAGCCGTTTGTTGGGCTTACTGTTGCCTTCATTTTTAGTGGGCCAGTGGTGAATGGTGAGATTTACCCAATCTCTGTGGGGCATACCCGTTAATGATGCCCACAAGCGTTACCACGGAAACACACATGAAAGGCTCGACCAATAACAGCTTCGCTGTTGAAAATTTGGCAGATCCCACGCGTTGTAGGAATGGGCTTCTTGCGAAGCAGTGATAGAGTACTTCTATGCTGTATTTTATGGCTTTGAGCCAAGCGTTACGAGGTGGATCGACGTGTTCTTGCAAGTGTAGTAGCTGTGTGCACAGCGCGGACTTACCAGGCACGTTGACAACACTGGCGTTTAAAGGCTAACTTATGGCCTGACGTAACGTCAGCCCTTATGTTGGAGTACATACGTCAGCATTATCGAAACTAAGTGCATTTTATGGTGCAAACATGTGAATGTCATGCGTAACGTTCGTTAATGTATTCGTCCGCGGTCGAAAAATGCTTCAATATAGCTTGCTGAATCACAGGAACACAAATTTAATGTTTATCAGACTGCTATAAAAGCGGAGCCAATACTGGAACCACAGACGTTAATCTGATATGACGCTTGTATCGTAGGAGTACATATGCAGTGTTTATTGCGTTCTGGTACAATTGGATAGCCAGCACTACAACCATAATTGACGTTGCACCGACATTACGCCTGCATATATAGGCTGTTTTTCCAAACCAGTTAAAGCACGGCATGGCTCTGTAGTAGAATACCTGATTGCCGCGCAGAATGCTTGGGTTCGATTCCTGCTGGGATCCTAATTTTTATTCTTTCCATTCGTCGGCTGAGCGCTGCCAGTGTCGGCTTTTCTTTACGCTCTCACATTTAAATTACCAATATCTGTTCTCGCCGCTCCTGGGTAGATATAAACTGTCAATCGACCAGCTCGGGATTCGATATCACGAGGCGCGGGGACTGAAGGAAGCATTGCTACCAGAAGTCAGGGACGCCATACTGACAGAAAACATCCCCAGGAACATGCACCCCGTGCACGACTTGCAACGCCGAAAACGCAGAGCGGTAGCGATCCTGAAGCAACACGGAAGACGAGAGGGCGTCCTCTTCGTCGATGCGGCCAGGTATCCACGGAACTCCGGCGACGGCAACGGGGAGCAACCACAACCACCGCCGCTCCAACAGAACGTGCGAGACGAAGTGGGGGCGCCACTACCATCACCGTTACTACTGCTACGACAACAACGGCAACAGCGCCAGCGGCAACATCAACGACAAGGCCAGCCAACAGCGGCGGTACCTGCTTTCTCCATGGCGGTCGTGGATACGAAGGAAAAGGTCCGGGTCACGGCATCTGCGAGGCTGCGGTCGGCCGAAGCTGCGGAAGAGATGGCCATAGCCCTCGCGGTACTCCATGGAGGTGCGGAAGACACGTTGATTATCAGCGACTCAAAATCAGCGATTCGCAACTACACCAAAGGCTGGGTGTCCGAGGAGGTGGCTCGCATGCTAAACGCCAGGGCTGGGGACTTCAGGTCAGGCAAGATTACGGACAAAGCCCTCAAGTGGTTCCCCGCGCACATGGGGGACATTGCAGCTATCTACACCAGCAGCCGTAAAAGCAACAGCAGCAATGCCAACGGCCAAAGACCCACCGGCACCCTGCCCAACCACAATGAGCGCGCCCACCTCGTCGCGAGGCAACTTACCCGCCGCGACGCGGTTACCCAGGGAGCAGGCACCGCCATTGTTGTGAGGGACTCCGATGGAGGAACGGCGGTGGAGGCCACCGGCTCCGGCGCCGCCGCTATTGACACCACCACCACCTCCGTTGTTGCGGCAACCGAAGTCGTGCCGCAAGGAGCAAGGGACCAGATGTACGCCGACTGCTATGCCGAAGAGTTCCCGGCCACGTACCACGAGGTGCTTGGGCACTATAGGAAAGACCGCAAGATATATCCGGAACCCCACGTGCGTCTGGACAGGTCGCAGGCGGTTGACCTGAGGCGGCTGCAGACGGGTACTTTCACCAACCCCTACCACCTGCACCTCCTGTGGCCCGCGCTGCACCCATCGCCTGGTCCCGTGGTGCGAGCACGGACGGGCCGATATGGCCCATGTACTTTGGGAATGCGGAAGAAATGAAGATACACTACGAGGAAGGATGAGGACACCTGAAGGACCCTCTGAAGCGGGGCGCCTTGCTGAGCGATGGCGAACCGCCCTTCTCAGCGAGGCCCCCGAAGACCAGGAGTGGGCCGTCCAGCGGGCCAGGGCCGTCGCTGAGGACCTCGAAAGATGTTCCTCGAATGGCGGATCCCTGGCAGCCTAGCCCCGGGCACAATATCAACCGTTGGGCAAATAAAGTTTATTCAACTCAACTCAACCTGTGGCGCACGTGTCTGGAGGGAAGGATTTGACTACGTACGCGGCAGGATTTTAACGTTATTCATGTCATGACACAGACAGTCATATTCGTCAAATCCTCTTACCCTCCCATGCCAATTTTGGTCTACACCAAGTTAAGGAGGCGATCGTGAGAGCACCCAGACGTAGGCGGCTAGATAGTAGATAGATACGTAGATAGAAAGGCTCAAAGTGCGAAAAGTTCGCTAAGAAATGCTTCGCATTTAAAATGTTTCAGTAGTGTAGTGCTCACGCGTCTAGAATAAAAGAGTAACTTATTAAGGCGAAAGCCTTATATGCCTCACTGAACACGAAATTTGACCGTCGGGGTCCCCCATCGTCGGCGGATAAGTGGAGCAAAAATCATCATCACATGATGACATCACCATATGACGTCAAATGACGTCACAGATCGCAAAATTTAGTGACGTCACAATGACGTTAAAAATGCTGGCGTGACTTCATATGACGTAACGGCGCGCAATGCCATTGTAGCGCGCTCCTTTGGGCGGCGAACAAAACCGTAGAGCACGCGAGCTCAAGAGAATAAAAAGAAATTACTCTATCTCCCGCTAAAGGGGACCATGAGGCGATGCGAAGCCGGAGCACTTGCACAATCGCGTTCCGTTGGCGTTCGTTGGGCATGTTACCGACCTCAGGCATGCTACCGACCTCGCGTCGTGGAACGCGAAGAGGAACACTACGCGCGTCGTGTCTTCTTCTAGCATGGCCGTTAATTCTCACAGGACGAGGGGGAAACGCGGTCCACAGGCGCGCAAGAGAAAGGCAGCGTAGGAGAGCAGAGAGGGGGGAGGGGATGCGCATCATCGCGGCGCTGCGCAGGAGAGAATTTCGGCATGTCGAGCCCACATTTCAGAGGAGTCAACCGAAGCAAGCGCTGGACAACACGCGCAGCGCTCTACCAGCTTGAAGGAGAGGACACTAGAGGAGGAGAGTGAAGCGAGAACGCAGGAGAAGCGCAAGCAGCTGCTGGGAGAGAAGTGGAGAGAGTAACGCGCAGCTGTTGGAGAGCGGGAAGGAGGAGAGTTGCGCATGCGTATTGTGAGTGCGGACTAGCACGCCGCGGGACATACCCCCGAGCAAGAGACGCTTCGCATCTAATAAAGACGGCGCTTCGCGGTGGCACGTGAACCTACGGTTCGTGTTCCCTGCTGGCGTCAATTCTGTTTCAGCGGTCTCGTTCCTTCGCTCCTGTGGCATAATCCTACACCGTCATCACATGACATCGTAGCTTGGTCAAAGGTGGGCTGATCATGGAGGCAGTGCAAAACCACGCTAGGTGCACAAAGCTTTCGGAGGGTGGCGGACAGGATAAATACATCTATAGATGTATTTATCCGTTCATGTAGGCTCCCTAATACATCGACTGAGAAGAAAAGGAAGATGGCTTTCGCCTCCGAGTTGTCTTAAGTAAATTCAGAGGAGACCATGTGATTTTATGAGCCTGTGTTCTCGCATTCTGTTTTAAAAATAAAACAAGGAAAAAAAAAGGTGAAGTCAGTGAAGCAAGTTTCAGAAATAAAATTTAGCTGAGCTCAGTTTGGAATCGATATCATGACTTTCGCTACCGTAATCAAAACGATCGCCTTTTAATAACGCGAAAGGTACAAATGCAATAAATGCAACTGGGGATCGTTCATCGAATGCGACTGAGAACGGTCACAGAAGTTTCAAACTTGATGAAACGTGATGATAGCCACCAAGGCTACCAAGTGTAATGAATTGTAACGGAGTAACTAATTCAACTTATCCTTTTGATTGACAGGGAGCTTTTTCTGGTGAGCTCGGGCATTCAAATGAAATGCCTTCTCTTTTTGCACGAACATGTCCGCACAACAAAGAAACAGAACTTGTTATTCTCAGATCTCGCTGGGCTTCTAGTGAAGGGGAAAGGGGAGTGAAAGGGCACGAGGAGGAGAGACGCTTCGCACTTCGTAGTAGCACACGCACACGAAAAAGCGTTTGACGCCCAGTCTTTCACAACCCCTCGCGGGGTAGGCCAGATCGTCTCAAGAAGAGGGGCAATTTTTTAGATGCGTAGCAGCTCTTTGACTAGCCTGTGTAACGCTGTCCGTCCGCACAAACGCGAGGCAACGCGCTTCCCTCGGCGCAAGTGTTGGAGCGGTGCCAAGTGGGTCACGCCGCAGCTGGGCGTTGACGTCACGCACCCCTCGTACGCTTCCCTCGCAGGTGCGCGCGTGTCACTCTCTCCCTCAACCGCTGGAGCGCCGCAGCTGCCGGCTGCCTCCCGTGTCTGCGTTTCAAACAAACGTTTGCACCAGTAAACGCTACACCGAGTTTCGCTTCAAACGAATCTTCCAGAGCTCACCGCAGCACCCGCGTTAGCGCCGTTCAACCAATGCCACCAAGAAAAAAAATTCAGGCCTGCTCACTGCCGCCGTGACGTCACGCGTCTTGACCGAGCCAGCGAACGCGCGGGAGACAGTGAAGCCATTGCACTATCGTCTCCTATGCAATGATAAAGCGTTCCCGGCTAGTTTTACATGCGTAACAGCTTTATTTTGCCTTTTGCGTCGGGATTGGCGCTGGCTTAAGGAATGTGTTACGCTTTAGAGTTTTTGGTGATTGGTCTGTAAGCGATTTATTATTCCAGTTAAAAATAAGAAAAGATTGTGGGCTATCGAAAATGTGACCGATTTATAAATGCGAAGGTTGATGGCCCCGAAAAGTGACGAAATAGATAAGGTAACTTTGATTCATACTTCATTCTTTATTTACACACGCACACACGTCACACTGTCCATAAGATGCGCAGAAACTGTTCCTATTCATTTGGTAAATTGAGTAAAATTGTCGGCACTGCGTCCAGTGGTCCAGAGTCAGCCGAGTAGCCCCCATGGGAGCTACTACTGTCCTGCCGGTTCTTGGATCGGTGTACTTGGTAGTCGTCCTTAAGTGTTCTGGCTTGAAATCGAGCTCACACACCTGAAAACCATTTAAGAAAGCGGTTTATCACAGGCTTTCCGCTCCACTGTGCTCCTTATTTGCTCATTTACAAAACAACAAAATATATGAGGTGTCTACAGGCATCCCAATTCAGCTGACTTGCAGCAGCACACATTTCAAGGAAACAAATTAGGCGAAGGTGCTGGCGAGACTAGCGCATAATTATAATACCGCAAAAAGTGGTCGGAGCACTGGTAAGAAATATGTACAAAACAGATGCACGACGCCACGCACCGACACTCCTTAGCTTTTCTTAGTCAAAAGAAGCCCGCGGTGCTACGCGCAAATAGCGAAATGTTTACCGACCCTGAAGGAAAAAAAACGCCTGTTCTGAGAATATACTGCCACGCGCGTTTATTGCTCCATTTTTACGAGTTCGGGGTGCGAGCAGCGGAACGCAAAACGCATCTCTCGCACCGCTTGTGAAGTCGCTTGATTGGAGCATGAAGGTGCGTCTACTTCGTTTCGCCGTCGTTTTGCAGCCAAGCTCACCGCGTCTCGGCAAGACGCGCGCGTCAAAAACGGGAAATCTATGCACTCTCTAGGGACGCTACATCATCGCGGGGGTGAGCGTCTGCGACGATCAGCTAAATGTGCCTTATACAAAGGCTTACGCTAACAAGTCAGAAGGGCACACGACATTATTTCATCGAAATAACTAAACGCGTAAGAGGTGGTGCCTTTAAAACATCTGAAAAGCAAGTAGCATAGACTACACATACCTTTGAATCACGGAGAGCATGCATATCGATGTCATCCCGATGAACGGCACGCTCTCATTCCTCTTTCTGGTCGCCTTGGGAGAATGAAACCACTGGAACCTTCGGTACATCGCCAATATCGGCGACACTTGGGCCCACAGCACTGCGCCATTGTGAGAGCTTGCAGGTGTACAACATTCCGTGAACGAAGCACATCACATCACCACGCAGCACTTCACAAACGCAGACCACGGTCTTCAAGCAGACGCCAAAAGAAACACCAGTATACCACGGCAGGCTTCGTCAGGCTTAGCAATCCTGCTCTCTCGAACGGCGTGAGCATGCATGCGCACGTCTACTCGGCAGGAGACGAGGGTCAAAAATGACTGACGTCAGAGGCCATGCCCGGAGTAGTGATCAGGCCTGAAAATATTCTAGAGGGCGCTGGTTCAACCCGTGACGCCACCCGTGCGCAACGCTGCCGCTTCGCATCCCATCAGCGCTCCCTTCGGGGAGATAGTCCAATTTTTTTAGCCTAGTACATTACAGACGCAGTGGGCTATTGCACCCAAAAACGCTTCTGTGACGATCCTATCATCGAAATATTCCTTATTATTTTCAGAGTAATCCCCTTGTCTGGACAATATTCTTGTGCAAGAAACACGCAGTGTGACATTGAATGTCTATCTGTTTGCCTAAACGAATTTCTTGGTTAAGTGCAGGCAGCAACATAATGTAGGCAACAGAAGCACAGCCTTCAGTGTAAAGTAGTTATACGCTTTTAACCGTGAAAGAAAACCCAAGTCTCCTCGCTGAAAATTGTAAGTCTTTCCTTGTTGCGGACAGCATGCATATATAATGATCTCCCCTTGCAATATAAAAAAGTCACAGTTTCACCGCAAGGGCGAAGCAGTGAATGCGATAGCAACAAATTATAATGTCACACGAAGAACGGCAAGCAGCTCGATACTCGCAGCGCGCCGCTCAAGCGCAAAGGACGCAGGAAAAAAACGCCCACAGGACGAGCGCGAACTAACAGAGGTCGCGCCTCGACACTTGCAGCGCGCTGCTCAAACAGAAGGAAAGACG
Source organism: Rhipicephalus sanguineus (assembly GCF_013339695.2). Lineage (NCBI taxonomy): Eukaryota > Metazoa > Arthropoda > Arachnida > Ixodida > Ixodidae > Rhipicephalus > Rhipicephalus sanguineus. The sequence goes on along the minus strand of NC_051180.1, from coordinate 37,878,231 downwards.
CTCGAAAGGAACGCACATGTGTACACAGGATGAGCACGAACAAACAACTGTCACAGTTACTTATTCGTGTTGGAGCGGCGCATTGCAACACAACGCTCTTAGATGTTTTTTTTCTTTTTCCTTGAAGAGTGGGGCGCGTGCAGTGACCCCTCTGCGTCTCCTGCCGCGCGGTGGCGTTCGATACCGCGAGTGGGTACAGAAATGGCACACCTTTTAGTTCGCGTCTCAAGGGCAGTTTTCACACTTAAGCCAAATCTAGGAGCGTTGCTTTAAAGCGCACCCTTCGAGCAATCTAGCGGCCGATAGTACATACGCTGAAGCACCTCCGAGCTCTGCGTAACACCAGCGGTTAGTGTGCCTCGATGTGTGCGCGCATCAAGGCACCCTACCAGCGGTAAATGGTGTATATAAGTAGCTCGCCTTTATTTCAAATGACGGATGGTGCGTGGCCTAGCATTCTACTTCCGTACGCGATAACGCACGGTCGCAGAATGAACGGCTCCGATGGAGCGGCGATAGCGGCCCGTGCCGGCCGCGGTAACAGGATCCCCGCCGAAGTTGATAAGGACTACAAATCATGCTGCCTACTTTGCCTACCGGTCGTATTGTTCAGAACACGTTCTTGCACGGAGACGTGCTTGAGAAGCCCTACAGGGTCGAAGACTTTCGAGACGGCCTGGTCACTGCTGGTGTGCTCCCCGACATAGGGGCGTACCAGATTAACCATGTCTGGGCGGTGACCCTCAACACCGGAGAAGCCACGAAGAAACTCGCTGCGTTGAAGGAGCTGAATGTGAAAGGGCGCCGGTGTGTCATTTTCGACCCTGAAGACCAGCAGGTGAAACTTCGCCTACATTGGCTGCTCTACGGCGTGCAGGACGAAGACATCCGGACAGCTTTCGCAGAATTCGGAAACGTCACCGAGGTGACGCGTGAGCGTTGGCGCGTCCAGGGCATGCGGGAAAAGGGCTCAACCACCAGAAGCGTGCTCTTCGAGTTGAAGCCTGGACTCAAGGTGGACGACCTGCCCCACCAAGCTAGAGTCGCCGGCGAATTGGCCCTCGTGGTGTTGCCCGGGAGGGCAATGCAATGCCTGCGCTGCCACGGCATGGGTCATGTTCGCCGAGACTTCAAGGTGCCCCGCTGTTCGAAGTGCAGGCGCTATGGACATGCGCATGCGGACTGCGTCCGTACAGCGGTGAGTGTTCTTAGGGTGAACACAGGAGCGCGTGGCCGACGGCACTGTCAGCGCCGCGTAGCGGTCATCGCTTGAAACATTGCACATGCGCATCATGCGTTCTACGAAATAATCTTTTCATCGCGCGCACACAAGCGTATCCACAACAAGCGTCTTAATGACGTGGTGGGCGCGGTGGAAAGAATGTATCGAAAAACACATGCTGCGCATGTGCAATGTTTCCAACGATGGCTGTTGCGTGGCGCTGACAGTGCCGTCAGCCACGCGCTCGCGTGTTCACCCTAACAGCGCTCACCGCTGTACCTACGCTTCGGCGACCGGACTGCCAAGGGCAGACGAACACGACGAGCTCATGGACGTCGCCGAGGCTGAGGAGGCAGCTAGGGGGACCGACGAGGCGAAAAAGCAGGCGGGTCCATTGGACACGTCGGCGCCTTCCGGCGGTGAAGCCCCGAAAGGGGCTGGCCCGGTGGAACAACGAGCGTCAGGTGACTCGTCTGGCTCAAAGGGCAACCGGCCGATAACACAGGTCCTGCCGGCGTCCTCTGGAGCTGACACCCGCCATGTTCCCGAACCGACGCACCAAGGAGCGGCGGGTAATATGGCAGGGTCGAGAGACACGACGGGGAAGGCAACGGAGAGCTCGCCAGGAACAAAAGGCGGCGAGCAGAAAAGTTCGAGCGAGAGAGTGAAACTTTATTCAAGGGAAAGGGGAAAGGGGAATCTTGGAGCTTCTATGGCTGGGGCCCTACGTCCAGGGCTCCACTGGCCTTAGCTGCCCGCCGGACGTGATCCAGGAGCGCTAGCTGCACTCCCGGGTCCGAGCTGGCGAGTTGTGCCTCCCACTGCTCCGTACTAGGTATTATAGGATTGCCGAGAAAATTAGCGAAATCATTTGGTTTATAATCGCATCCCCACGAGATGTGGTATAGAGTCGGTCTGCCGCCGCACCACAGACACACGGCCGGGTAAAGCGTTGGATGTATCGCGTGTAATTTAAGTAGATGCGGGAATACGTCCGTCTGAATTTTTCGAAGGTCAGCGGCCTCTTCCCCAGTGAGGGATCTGTGAGGCGTACCACATTTTTGTCGCGTGAAGCGCTGGTGAGCAAGAATCTCCCTAGGTAGAATTGGTACGGTCAACAAAATAGAGGGATTCTCCGCTCGGTTACAAAATGCGCGAGCTAGAGCGTCCGCTCTTTCGTTGCCCTCGAGCCCTGCGTGCCCTGGGCACCAGATCAACCGATGGTGGCGAGTGAGTTTGGGTGTTAGCAGCCTGAGCGCCATAGCCGGAAGGCGGCTGGTTAAAAAGAGCCGACAGGCCTCCTGGGAGTCGGATAGAATAATTGACGGCTCGCCTTTGCGCTCCTGAAACCTTATGGCTAAGGCTATGGCCGTTGTCTCTGCCTTTGTGACCGAGGTCGTGCGCACGGAGGCACTCGTTAGCAGCGTCATGTTGCTGTCGACTACCGTAATTACATGTCTCTGCCAATCGTAACTGGCCGCATCGACGTACGTGACGTTAGAAGTTGACCCGAACTGCTTTCGGAGCCAGTTTACTCTGGCCTTATGTCGCTCAGCGTGGAAGTCGTGATGCATATTTTTGAGCACCGGTGCGACCGAGATCTTACTCCGTACATCTTGGGATACGTCGACCAGCTCCTCATCAATGTGCTGGGGGTGGGGCAAGATCCCTAACCTAGTGAGTATTGCCCTGCCTGCAGAAGTTTCACTTAGGCGATTCCTCTGAGAGATGAAGACCGCCGCGCTTAGCTCAGCATAAGTGTTATGTATACCGAGATCTAGGAGCCACTGGGTCGGAGTGCTCATGGGTAGACCGAGCGCTACCTTAAAAGCGCTTCTAATAAGGGCATCCAGCTGGCTCTCCTCGCTTCTGTCGAGCAAGTGGTACGGAAGGCCATACGTCACTCTGCTCATAACCAAGGCCTGGACAAGCCGGAGGGTATCTTTTTCTTTCATGCCTTTTTTATGGTAGGTGATGCGACGGATCATTCTGGCAATCTGTTTAACCGTAGTCTTCAGGGTTTTTATCGTGTGACTGGCCTTGCCATTGCTTTGGACCCAGAAACCGAGTATGCGGGCCTGAGTAACCTCGGCTATGGCATGGCCGTCAACCTCTAAGTTTATGTCGCCGTTGCTTTTGTAATACTTACTGCGTATTCTTATGAGCTCTGATTTATCCGGCGCGCAGCTGAGTCCACTATTTCTTGCGAACTCCGCCACGGCCGTCGCGGCAGCCTGTAGGGTTTGCTCTTTTAGCGCCAGCGACCCCTTCGTGGCCCAGAGAGTGATGTCATCCGCATACAATGTATAGCCAAGATGCGGGATTGCGTCGAGTTTATGAGCAAGTCTGCGCATAGTGATGTTAAAGAGCAAGGGGGAGATCACTGCCCCTTGAGGTGTTCCCTTATTTGGCATCGAGAACGGCACCGACCTCGTTTCACCTATCCCGATGGTTGCCATCCGCCCAGAGAGGAAGCATTTAACGTAGTTAAATGTCCGCTTTCCGCAGCCGATTGCGTTGAGCTCTGAGAGAATGGCCTCGTGCGAAACGTTATCAAAGGCCCCTTTGAGATCGAGGGCCAAGATCAAGTGTTCGCCGCCTCGGGGTACGCAGCTCAACCTCTTCCTTTAAAAGGAGGAAGGCATCCTGGGTTGACAGCCCGGAGCGAAAACCGATCATAGTGGCTGGGAACAGGTTTTCTTTTTCAATGTAATTTTGAAGCCGTGTTTGTACTACCCGCTCGTACACGGGCAGCGAGAACGCGATGTTGGACGCCGAGATCACGAAAGAAGAAGTTTTCGCGGCGGCCCAGGCCGCCAACCGCAACTCTGCTCCAGGATCGGATGGAATAACCAACGCTATGATCCGAAACCTTAGCAACGAAGTTCTTGAGCAGATCGCGCAGTTTCTTAACGACCACTGCTGGTCCCAAGGTCACGTTCCCCCGGAGTGGAAGGAAGCCAAAATAATAACCATACCAAAGCCCGGTAAAACACCTTCTCTCGGAGCCCTGCGGCCCATTTCACTCACGTCGTGTATGGGCAAGCTCTACGAGCGGGTAGTACAAACACGGCTTCAAAATTACATTGAAAAAGTTCGAGCGAGCCGCAGGCAGAGAAGGCTGGCGTTCAGACGACTACCAACGCCGCCGTGGCGTCAAAGCGCCCGCACCCGCAGAGCAACAACGACGGGACTCAAGCGACGACGCCGGGTGTCAAGGAACCCCCAGCAAAGACTGCACAAGTACGGCGGTCATCCCTTCGTCCGTACCCCAACGTTCCGTCCGACAAGCGAGGTGCAACGCCGAGCCAGTCGGGCAAGTTCAAGTGCCGGCGCCGGACGGCACCGCCGTCGATGGCGTCGTCTAGCCACGCGCTAGACGTGAGATGTAAGCCCAGTGCTGCTGGTCTCTTTTCCTTTCGTTAAAATGGCTCCCGCATGTCCGTTAAAAGTTGCCACCCTAAACGTTACAGGATTGGCAGGGAAAGGAAAGCAAAGCAAGCTTTACCGGCTTTTAACGTAACGCGACATAGATGTGCTGGCGGTGTAGGAAACGAAAGTTGATGGCGTAGAAGAGACCGACAGCATGGTGCAACGTTTCACGTCTAGGTTTTTTGTTGTAGTCAGCCACGCACTGGGCCCATCGGCCGGCTGCGTACTTTTTGTCAAGAAGTTGCCGGAGCTCCAAGTAAACGGTCATTTTTCGTGTGCGACGGGCCGGTGTGTGGTTTTTGACGTTTCTTTTAATAATGACGAGTGGCCTATTGTGTGTGCTCCGCGCCCAACAAGGTGGAAGGAAGGGCCCTGTTTTTTGGTAGCTTTGAACAACGGCTTTGTGCAGGAAGAAAGTTAGTATTGTTAGGGGATTTTAACTGTGTCCTCAGTTCCCACGACAAAATGAGCGTTCGGTCTTTGAGATCAGAGCACGGATATGTTGATGAGTATCGTCGAGAAGTGGGACCTCGAGGACGTTGCCGAAAGTTTCCCATGTTCGGGTGTATTGAAGTACACGCGTTTCGAAGGCCCTAGCTATGCACGACTCGACCGCATTTATCTATCGGTCGACGTACTTCGTGAATGTGCTAGTTACGAGGTAGTGCCGGTGTCCTTTTCTGACCACTGCTTAGTCCAGGGCTGTATCAGAATTACCAAGCAACTCTTTTTCGTGGGAAACCTGGAAATTAAATAGCAAGCTCCTGGAGGACGAAGAATATAGTTTGAATGTAATGGAGGAAATTAGTAAATTAGATCCTAGCAAAAGCCTGCACATTTGGCAACAGTGGGAGCTGCTTAAAGAAACTTTAAAATTAAAAGCAATTAATAGGGCTTCGAGCATTCAGTATAACGAGAAACTGAAAGAGACTGAATTAAAAGCCCTGCTTGATAAACTACTCAAGCAGGAATGCAGGGCCCCCGAAAATTGGATAGAAGATATCAGAAAACTGAAGCAAAAGATAGAGCAACTGGACGAAGAGCGTTATCGGGGTGCGCTTGTGTGGGCAAGGGTAGATGACACCGCTGCAGGCGAAACGCCTGCGAAACGCGCGCTATCCTTAGAAAAAGCACGCGCCGAAAGGAACCACATACACGAAATAGAATGGGGCGGTAGCTTATCAACGGATACAGATGGCATAAAAAGAGCTTTCAGAGAACATTATCGGGCGCTGTTCGCATTGCACGACGTGGACTTTGAAATAGTGAGGCAGAACTATCGGTAAATTCACGATCGATAGCATCGACAGTTCCATTGAAACTATCGATAGTGCAAAAAAACTATCGATAGTTCAGTCGGTAGTACCACCGGAATATTACTAGCAATATTACTGCCACGCGTGTTTATTGCTTTGTTTTGATGTATTCGGGTTTCACCAACAAAGGCTGTTCGCAGCGTTTGACGCAGACCGCGCCGCAATGTTTGAGAAGCTTCGCGATTGTTTGAGATCATTCTGTTGAGATTACGCGCCGGACGCGAACAGTCAATTTTATTCGAAAGCTTACGCGAGCACGTACCAGCGATAACGCTGGAAGGTGTGATGACTGATGTATAAAAGACGAAGCGTTCCACCGATTATCAGATTAGTCGACGGCCGGTGACTGTCCTCGCCGCTATCAGTGCGCAGCGTGTATCGCTTGTATTTTGAGTGTTTATTTTCTGCGCGCATGTTCGCCCAAATAAAGAGCTTCGTATTTCCCAGTCTGTCTGCAGCATTCTTCACCAGCACAACCACGTGACAAACTATCCATAGTGGTGCGAATAATGATGCTGTTGCTGGCTGGCCATATTGCCAAAATATTTGCGATAGCCTACTATCAGCTTCGCCTAATTTATGGGCAATTTTTTGGCGAGAGAAATATCCGCAGTGAAAATGGCAGAATATGTCCGTCAATAAATTAATATTCAAAAGCAACCACTTACACCTTACAATTAACAAACTTAGTTCTTGATAATTTTTTCTTCATTTTGTAATCATAAATTGCAATATAAATTTGAAGCCACGCAGTTACACCACATGTAACGGCCTCCTTTCCGCTACAGCTGAACAATTTGACTTTATTATCATGTGTCAGCGAAGCACTCTGGTGAAGAAAGAAGCGTGTCAACTTTCTTGACATTGAGTCTGCTCCTCCGGCTCCACTACGTACCACGCGCGCGGGGAACCAAGTTTACGCCGCAATGAGTTCGCGCTGTTGCTTTTATACTATCGATAGTACTGACTATTGATAGCGCTATCGATAGTATTCTTTACCATCGATAGTTCGATAGTGACTCCGCTATCGATAGTATCGATAGTACGATCGATAGTTCTGCATCACTGCTTTGAAAGCTTCAAAAATGAATTTCTGTCTGGGTTATCCCGTCTGGAAGACGAAAGAAAAGAAAGTTTTGAGCGTCAATAATAGTGGCCGCAGTTGAGCATGCTACAGACAAGTTAAATCCTGGAAAGTCACCTGGACAGGACGGATTCACTGCCGCCTATAAAATCTTTAAACACGAAATTAGCCCTATTCTGATAGTCGTTCTTAATGAAGCGTACAAATTAAACACATTGCCTCCATCATACAGGTCATCCCATACGGTTCTCATACCCAAGACCGAGGATGTACATAAACTCAGATCTGTAACAGCGTATCGACCCATAGCCCTAACAAACCTTGAGCATAAAATTTATATGAAAGTCTAGGAAATTGCAAACAGTCCTACAGGACATCGTCGGGCCTCACCAGACATGTGGCATCAAAGGGCGATCTATTGTCCTAAACATCCATAGAGCGCGGAGCATACTGGAATATTGATTTTTCATATGAGCAGGTTGCCATATTACAGATTGATCTGGAAAAACTTTTGATTGTGTTGATCACAGAATTTTGTTTGCCGTTTTAAATCATGCTAACGTCGGTTCTGTTATCTGCGAGGGAGTGGCCCTGGCGTACCGAAAGTGCACGACGAGGTTGATCGTAAATAAGAGTTTGGGGGCCCCTATTAGTGTGCAACGTTCGGTTCGTCAGGGTTGCCCCCTCAGCCCTCTCTTATTTTGTATATATATCAAAACATTGTGCTTGAAGGTCATCAGCAACAGCAGGATCAATGGTTTCCGGTCACATGAAGTTGAGGTCAAGCTTCTTGCATATGCTGACGATGTAGCCGTTTTCACAAAGGATCAACACAGTATAAACAGGCTGTCAAAACTGTGCGTGATTTCAGCCAAGCTACAGGAAGCGGTGTGAACTGGTCTAAGCTCCTAGGGCTCTTGCACGGATCGTGGCCAACGAAACCAGACCATTTCGCTAACGTGCCCTGGTTGACGACACCGGGAAAGTACTTGGGCGTCCCGCTGGAGTGTTATCGCGACAGCGATTACTATTGAAAAGGTCAGGCTAAGGACACACGGGAGAAAGCAGAGAAGTGGAAATCAGGTGCCCTATCGATCTTTGCCAGAGCCACTATTTGCAACCTGTTTTTTATCAGCAAGCTCTGGTACGTTATGCAGGTGCTGCACTGCTCACGAACGAATGTCCAGAAATTTCACAGAATATTTGCCACTTTTGTCTGGGCTTCTGGGTGAGAACGGTGCAGCCCTACCAACTTGTTTAGACGGATAAAAGACGGGGGGCTCGAACTGGGTCACCTCTTCTTACGTCAGCTGGTTAACCGGTTTTTCTTTTTTAGAGATGTCACTGATCCTTTCCTGCGCACCATATGCCGATTGCGACTAGGTAGACTGCTGCCTGAGTGTCTTGCCTCAACTGAAGAGTGTGTAGGAGGGATTGGTGGCTTCTATAAAGAAATAGTGTCGAGTATGAGATTCCTCACCGTACGGATTTCGAGAGAATACCTTGCCAATGTGAAACGAAAGGAATTTTGCTCTTTGTGATGTTGTCTTGCCTGTGCCGTTGTATAGGTCATTGTACAGTGGAGGCCCAGGTAGCAACGTGCAGCGCGGAACAAAAACATTTTTCTTTAAGGTTCATTCATGAACGTTACTGGTCAAAACGTTTTTGTAGCGAAAGGGATGCTTTTTGCCGTGGGGTACCCAATGTTTAATTTGCAAGCTACCAGAAACAATAGATCATGTTTTTTTACATTGTTGGGAAGGGGTTTATTTTTGGGATGTGTTACAAAGAGCTATCAAGAAAGACTTACCTCTCGACCCGTACGGCATTAGGTTCTTGAATGTCGATAATAAAGACGGGGTTCCTCTAGGCACCATAATTTTCTTGGGCCTCCACCCTTTGTGCCGATCGAGAATGGCAGGTTATCACTTTGATAAAGATGCGCGGCCTGCGCGAGCCTACTTTAGAGAAAGTATTCATTGGTTTATAGAAGTTCATAAGGCGGCACCGGAACCACCAGAGTGGCTCTCAACAGTAGAGCCGCTGCTGACATTACGCGAATTTTAATATGACGACACCAGCGTGACGCTGGTTGGCAGCTCCGTCACTGTATGTACTTTGTACATTGAGTGGTTTTACGACAAGTGTTGATTGTAATATATGTTGGTGCACCTAAGACAGATAATACAGAAAAAAAAGATGGTGCGTGGCCTAGCTGTCTAACGCAGTGCCTTGCGGAGCGAGGGGTCGCTGGTTCAAATCCTGGTGGCGCGCTTCGAACATTTTTTCTTATGATTTATTATTCTTTCTGGCTTTTATTTAAAAGGCATACATATACATATACGGGACATAACGGCACCGGCTACGGCAAAAAAAAAGCATGGCTGATCCCTCCGTCGTAGGAATTGGTATAACACGAAAGCGAAACGTGTCTTTACAGAAGTAGTGCACATTGTGTAGTCATATATGAGAGCTTGCACAGTGTCTATTCGTGTTTGGCAGCTATAGCACCGATTGGCGTGGATGCACCCATGTTGACGCCTTGTTCGTAGAGGTCTTTAGCTTGAGCCGCAAACGCCGTGCGTACCGCTTGCCTCTGTCTCGCTCCACCGAGGCACGACATTCGCCCGTCGAAATCGTGTCCTTTCTGCAACGCCTATTGCAGCAGTTTTGTTAGTCGGTGCTGTCGCAATCGAAGTAGTCGGCGGCGGAGAAACCCCGTTGGTGCACGTGAAAGCTGCACTGCTCCGATGAGCCGACGCACGCTAATACGAAGCCAAAGGCAAATAACGTAACTGCATATAGGGTGCCTCGGTGACGCCATCGCCGTCAGTGTCCTTCGCTGCTATCGAGACGCTTTAATCATGACCTCCGATATTGCGCGCAATCTCGGAGTAAGCGCTAGTAAGTGTCGATCGTGAGGCATTACTTCTTTTCACCTTTCACAAACGGCGGCACCGTCCCGCTCCACCCCGCCTACCTACACCGCCAAGAGAGAGCACCATGCCAGACAGAATGTGTGAAAGATATAAGGCATTCGGGAAGTGTCCAGCATCTGCCAGGTAGCTTAGTTGGTTTAGCGTCGGGCGCTTACTGTCGCGGCCGCAACTTCGTGGGTTCGAATCCCAGCGGCGGATCTTGTTTTTGTTCTTTCTCACCCGTTGGCGTCCATTTTATGAACGTCATATCCTGTAACGGAAGTACTTGGTGGACCCCGGCATAAAACAATTTCGTGTTGAAAACCTGCCGAGAGTGTCGATAATTGCTATCTTAATAATAAAGAGGGGGGTTGCTGCAAATTCGCAGGTGCCACACTTCGCGGTCTCGCGAACGCATACAAATAAGGAGGACCCTTGATAAAAAGTACACTGGTTTTCTCGCGAAGTCTTAATAGCTTGGAAGTTATGCACTCTCTTTCTAATGTTTGGCCTGCTTATTAAGTAAACCGTTTAGGAAGCGACCATGACTCCAGAAATACGTAATTGATAATAAAGTCCTCCTTGCTTCTCTTCGTCGATCCAAATATTACTTGCAAGGAAACATCGGATGCTTCATACAATATGGATGATAGGATGTGGAAACAAGAGGCTGGAATAAAGGACAATTGATCAGCTCTCGCTCTTAGCCCGCTGGCGATACACATGGAAACGGTAGCAAACACAAACGTGCATTATAACGGCAGAATTGCTATTGGGCTATTGTAAACAATGAGATGAGCCTTTAAAAGAGATGGGGAGCGATCATCAACTTCGCAGAAATGTCAAAATGTGGAGAGTAAAGTGCTTTTTATTTATAAGTAAGCCCAATAAACGCATAAAAAAGATACGTATGCAAATGAGTAAACTTAGAACGCTTTCTCCAATTAGGCGGCCTAAGTGCAAGATGGAGAACAGTGATGTTAATTGCAGTGTAGGCATTAATTGAACTTCATCTTCCTCACCTGTAAATAGCCATCATCAGTCATTGGCTCGGGCGTCTTCGTCGTCGGCGCCATCTTGCCTTTGGCGTAATAATGCGTCGGCTTAACCGCTTTATTTCAAGTGGTGGAGGAGCTTTACGATCCCTTCGACCTCTCTTCTAACGATCTCTCCTGGAGCTCCGTTCGGGACGCCGCTTACACCAGCAGACCACCATGTCACAAGATGAGCCCACAGTGCCAACTCATCCGGTCCAACTGCCTGCCGCCGCCCCTACCACTGCCAACAACCCTGCTCGCGACCCTGAAATCTTCTCCGGTCTGCCTGGAGAAGATGTCGAAGACTGGCTAGACAACTATGACCGTGTAAGCGTTTACAACAACTGGAACGAGGCGTCGAAGTTAGCCCGCGTACAGTTTTACGTATCCCAGGTAGCCAAGACATGGTTCCTAAACCACGAGAGTGACTTCCGTGATTGGTCTTTCTTCAAGGACCAGCTACGGCGGATTTTTGGGACACCGACGGTTCGTTCGGAAGTTGCGAGGAAGAAACTAGCTCAACGCGTCCAGCATTACGGCGAGTCTTACACCTCGTACATTGAGGACGTTCTTGCGCTTTGACGCCGCATCGACGATGCCATGCCAGAAATTGATCGCGTACGACACCTTCTGAAGGGTATAGAACCTACCGCTTTCAATGCCCTCGCCGCGAACAACCCTTCGACGGTATCGGACGTCATCTCTGTGTACCAGCGGCTTGATGTCCTACAATCCATTCGACTGCGAACCGACTTTTGCGAAAACCCCTTGGCAAACAGTATGGAGCTCCGATACATCATTCGAGCCATAATCCGTGAGGAACTGCAAGTCTACGGTTCACCACCTTGCAACAATGCTAACGCACAACCCGCCTCCACTGATCTGCGAAGAATTATCAAAGAGGAAATGACAGCCTTTCAGAGCGCCCACCATCCCACCGCTCCACCTTGCCCCCAACCGGCTTCGTACGCACATATCGCTGCAATGCAACCTTCACCGCCTCCAGTCACACCACCTGTGCCTGTTCAAGACCATCTAGCACCTCTTGTTGCCCGAGCACCGAACCCGCCATACCATTCCAACTGACGTGCCCCACGGCCTACCTGCTATTACTGCGGCATTCGGGGACACATCTCCCGGGTTTGTCGACGCCGCCAGCAGGACGAACGTCGTGGTTATGCTGCTTTCGAACGTGACGAGCCATCTAGATTTTACCACCATTATGCCGACAATGTTTTCATTCGCCGATCGCCATCGCCGGCCGACTTTTCGAACACGACCGTCAATACACGTAGCTCCCGACGACGCTCCCCATCGCCACTCCGGCGCTCTGTTTCGCCGCTTCGGCCTGTCTCTCATCTCCCTGTCCAACGATCGGAAAACTAAACAGTGCAGTTTTTAGAGGGAAAACTGCATCGCCGCGAAATGCTTCAAGTCCTCCTGAACGAACGTCACACATGTTATTGGTGATTGTGCAAGGTGTGCGGGTGTGGGCTTTGATAGACACGGGAGCAACGATTTCTGTTATGCGTGCGGATTTGTGTTCTCGTTTGCGGAAAGTGAAGACGACCTACCTTGGATCATTCTTGATTGGGGCCAATGGAGCAATCATTCGACCATAAGCTCAATGTACAGCACGCGTCTTCATTGACGGTATCCGTCATGACATCACTTTCGCAGTTTTAATTTCCTGTGCTCATGAACTCATTTTAGGCTGGGACTTTCTCTCGACAGCGTCTGCTTTAATTTTTTTGCCGCCAACGTGTACTTCAGATGACCGAGACCGATCATGGCAGCGAGCGTATCGATGAGACACGACTGCGTTTTTCCACAGCTGCCGATTCCGTACTGCCTCCGGGTCAGGAGCAACTGATCCCCATCACTTCTACGCATATTGCCCATGGTGACGTGTTTATCACCCCTTGCGGCCGCTGTCGAGCTCGTGGCATTGTGTTCCCATCCAGCCTGGTGCGATTCAAAGAAAGTGCTGCGGTAATCGTCGGCCTGAACGCCACCACTGCGACTATTCTCCTACCTCAAGGTTCTGCGGTGACCTGGTATGTGGATATCCAACCGGTATCTTTGGTCCCTCTTGACGCCTTGCAAGGTCATCCTCAACAGAACAAGCCTATTTCTTCATCCACCTTTGCTTCCGGGATAAATTTCGACCTTCCTGCTCCTCAGCGTGCGGCGTTGCTGAAATTGCTAGCAAAACATCAGGACTCCTTCGACGCCAATGCTTCGTCACTCGGACAGACCACAGTTGCGTCTCATCGTATCAACACTGATGGTCAGAATATTGTACGCCGTCGTCCCTATCGAGTCTCCTTGGCCGAACGCAAAATCATCGAGGAGAACGTGGCTGACATGCTCAAAAGAAACATCATACGACCCTCTGCCAGTTCTTGGTCAACACCCGTTGTATTGGTACAAAAGAAGGATGGATCGGTACGATTTTGTGTTGATTACCGCGCGCTCAACAAGATCACCCGAAAGGATCTATATCCGATGCCCCGTATAGATGGTGCACTTGACTCTTTGCAAAGCGCGCAGTACTTCTCCACCCTTGACCTTCGTTCCGGATATTGGAAAATTCCAATGAACGAAGCGGACAAAGAAAAACCGCCTTTTCTACGCCGGACGGTCTTTATGAGTTTAACGTAATGCCCTTCGGCCTATGTAATGTCGCCGCCACAGTTGAAAGGATGATGTACACTGCTATTCGAGGCCTGAAGTGGAAAACTTGTCTATGCTATTTGGACGATATCGTCGTGTTTTCCTCCACTTTCGATGACCATCTGCAACGCCTCGACGAAGTGCTCACATGCCTCTCCAATGCTGGCCTTCAACTAAACACAAAGAAGTGCGATTTCGGTAGCACAACGATCAAAGTTCTCGGACATCTCGTTAACAAAGATGGCATCCAGCCCGATCCGGACGAAATTTTCGCAGTGCTCAACTTCCAGCGCCCATTTCGTGCAAAAGAACTGCGCAGCTTCCTTGGGCTCGCACAATACTTCCGACGCTTCATCCGGAACTTTGCCACCATTGCCTCGTCTCTCCACCAGCTCCTTGCTAGTACCGCTCCCTTTGATTGGAATCATCAGTGCGAAGCCGCATTACAAGAACTCAAGCGCGCACTGACATCCCCACCGGTTCTTTGTTATTTCGATGACAAGGCACCTACGGTACTACACATTGACGCTTGTGGGCAGGGAATTGGTGCCGTACTGCTACAGCGCGACCGTGAATTTCGCGAGAAAGTTTTCGCGTATGCAAGCCGCACTCTGACCTCTGCAGAGAAGAAGTACTCGATAACCGAGCAAGATTGCTTGGCTGTTGTCTGGTCCATCCAAAAATTTCGTCTGTACCTCCATGGTCGACATTTCACTGTTGTGACAGACCACCATGCGCTATGCTGGCTGTCGACAATAAAAAAATTGTCGGGGCGCCTTGGCCGCTGAATTATCCGATTACAAGCATATGACTTTGATATGATTTACAAGACCGGAAAGAAGCATCAAGATGCCGATGCTCTGTCACGATGCCCATTGCCGCCAACATCGGAGCACGTCACGTAACCTTGTCAAATTGGCCGCACTCGTCGATTACATCCATTTTTTCCCTGCCTTCAGCCAACCGCCCTTCAGTGCTTTCCACTCACCAGCGTGCCGATTCTTATTGCAGTGACACCATCAGTCGCCTAAGTGGTGCTTCGTCTTCTCTTAATACCAGGCTACGGAAACAGCTCAAGCTATTCAAGTTTGAAGACGACGTACTCTATCGGTAAATTTTTCACCCGGAAGGCCATTGATGGGTCCACGTCGTACCGCGGGCTCTTCGCGGTGAAGTTCTGCGGGCTTCACACGACGACCCAACGTCAGGCCACTTTGGCTACCACAAAACCCACGAGCGCATCCGCAGCCGATTCTTCTGGCCAGGTCTTTCCACGAGCGTAGCTAAATATATTGCCTCGTGCGCGCTTTGCCAACACCGCAAGCGGCCTACTACTGTCCCAGTCGGGACCCTGCAACCACTTCCTTCCCAGCACAGCCGTTCTCTGTCGTCGGAATTGACCTATTCGGGCCCCTCCCAACTACCCTAGACGGCAAGAGATGGATCGTCACCGCTGTTGATCACTTGACCCGGTACGCTGAGACGGCCTCGATCACTTCAGGAACTGCTTCCGAAGTAGCAACCTTCTTCTTGAAAGCTATCTACCTACGGCATGGAGCCCCTCACGTTCTTTTGAGTGACCGAGGCAAGGTGTTCCTCTCAAGCACGCTCAGTGAAGTTCTCCAAGCGTCAAACACAAGACAACATCTAGCTACCACCCACAAACAAATGGTTTGACGGAGAGATTTCATTGCACGCTGTGCGACATGTTGTCCATGTATATCCAACCTGACCGTCGCAACTGGGATGCGGTTCTCCCATTTGTAACATTTGCGTATAATACGACTGTTCAAGGGACCACAGGCTACTCTCCGTTTTTCTTAGTATACGGACGCCAGCCAACCTCATCACTCGACGTTTCTTTCATCTCTGGACCCGTCAACTCTTCACCATTCACTTGCGACCAGTTTCTATACCGGGTTGTCCAATGCCGTCGTCGCGCCCGTATAAACACTGAAGCTAGCCAAGAAGATCGCAAAAATCGCTACGATGCCACTCACCGCGACGTTTTCTATCACCCTGGCGACGTTGTACTCCTATGGACGCCTGCACGGACACCTGGTTTATGCGAAAAGCTTGAGTCTCGCTATATTGGCCTCTACAAAGTTATAGACCAGACCTCGCCAGTGAACTACCGTGTTACACCTGTTCATGCCTCCACTGACCAACGCTGCCGCGGCACAGAGGTTGTGCACGCGATGTTCCAATCATTCAAAATTTTTATGAACACGTGAATATTAGAAATATAGTGTAGTGGTGCTTTGATTGCGAAGCCATGTCTTACGGCTCCCAACCTTAAGATTCCTTTATTGGAATTGCAGGTATTTTAAGATATTTGAAAAACTAGATAGTGAAGCACTGTTTTGTGCCAGTCGCGCCTTGATGGTTGATAGCTGCGGACATGCATGTGTGCGCGCGCGCGTGTGTGTGCGTGCGTGCGTGGCACTAGCTTTCATGCTCACCTTCTCCCCCTTCGACTTCTTAAACAGAATGCTTTGTCGTGACGCTTTGTTTGGTAAGGTACACAAAATGAAATCATTTTTAGTGACGCATCGAGGTAGAAGGTGGGTGGGCATAGGAACAAGAATTTCGCAACCACTTGAGTCAGTGCGAGTTCGTAAACGTTGCGCGAGCAAGGCAGCACAGACGCACGAGATAACATAAACAAGACACGACAAAGAACCCCCTGTTCTTGTGAAAGAAAAATGAATAAAGTACAGAAAGAAAACATGTCCAAATGAGTAGCTACTCCGCATTGCAGAATCTACAATAGATTACTTAGGTCTCAATGATCCTTAAAAATTAGAGCAAACTAGGATACTTCAATGTGAGTTCCAGGAAAGGGAATAAAATGAACTGCGCAGGACGTGCGGAAATTAAGAGAGGATAATGCAGAGTGAAAACGGTACAGCCTGCTGCAATAAACACACAAAAATAACAAAAAAAACGTTGCACAACATAAAGACGTGACCGTGATTGAGGCAATAAAAAAATCAATTAACGAAGGGCAAGACAATCTCCTGCAATGAGTACCGAGGCTCGAAAATGTGGGGGAATGCGAGACAGAGATGGGAAAACTGAAAGCAAACAAGGAAAGCGTGTCGACTAGCCCCGAGGCCTTCATCGAGTAGCGGGAGCAGGGGACATCATCCATTCAAACGATTCATCAGTATTCTTAACGAGTCCCACTTCCGACAGTGGACCCCTCTTTCGCCGCCGCGGCTGCACTGGCGGACCCAGCGGAGTGCCGGGATCGAAATAGAGTATCCGAGCCGCAGTTCCTGAGGACAGAGACGAGATGAAAATACCAATGCGAGAGAAACTGCGAAAGTGAGCGAAAGAAGTGCTGATTCTCGGCAGGGCCGCTTCTGAAATGTAAATTCCGGAATCCGCGAAGCTGACGATGGCTCCTCCTGACGAGTTCTCGGAAGCAGCGCAGGCGCTATCTAGCATCGGACTCTCATCGAAGCCAGCGAGGACATTTGGGAGTAAGCCGTGAAGCACGGTAGTCGCTGCGCTGGCTCCTTGGAAACGCCAGTGGTAGGCGTAGAGAGGAAATTGCCGAAATGTACCGGAATTCCTTCAGAAAGTCGTGCCACAATTACTGGTGTTTGCCTTTTGTTCCTGCTTTTTCTGTCTCTGTTTCACCCGTCACGGTGGTCTAGTGGTTATGGTGCTCGACTGCAGACCCGGACGTCGCGGGATCGAATCCCGGCCGCGGCGGCCGCATTTTCGATGGAGGCAGAAATGCTTGACGCCTATGTACTTACATTTAGGTGCACGTTAAAGAACCTCATGTGGCAGAAATTCCCGGAGCCCTCCACTACGGCGTCCCTCATAATCATATCGTGGTTTTGGGACGTTAAACCCGACTATTATTATATGTCTCTTTGTTTCTGCGCTCGCTTTGTGAGCGCATATTTCCCCAGCCCAATACAGGGTAGAAAACTGGCTGCTAATATCTCCCTAATCTCTCTGCACTCCTCTTCACTCCTCTCTCTCTCTCACTTGTTTTTCATTTATGAGTGGGTATCTGCGAACTTTTCGTATGCGTCAAGAGGCAGATGCACTGTAGCAGAACATCTATAGAGGCACGCTTGAGTACGTACTCAGGATCGTTACGTCACACCGTTAGTTTTATCTTAATGTACCGTAAATAGAATCCAGATTGAGATCTCACCATTTTGTATATGTATGTATGTATACGTACGTACGTACGTACGTATGTATGTATGTATGTATGTATGTATGTGTGTATGTGTGTATGTATGTATGTATGTATGTATGTATGTATGTATGTATGTATGTATGTATGTATGTATGTATGTATGTATGTATGTATGTATTTTCTCACGAGCATTTTAACGGAAAAGATGTGATTCATTAACAGGCTCCATAACCGCACTTTTTCATCCTGTGCATATTTTGATGTCCCTACGGAGATATGCGAAGCTTTGTTGCGAATTCTTATCGTAGCGAGACAGTGTATTATTACGCAAACACCTCGCTCAGTAATGGATGGTTTTCTTGCATGGAAATGCCTCCATGTTCGCAGTGCATTCAGGCAAGTTGTTAAGCTCACCTAGAGTTTCTAGTCACATGATGCGCGCATCGTGCTCGCCACCGTAAACATCCTTGACTACTCAGTACAGTCACGTGTTAAAACTCGTTACGCAAAAGGCATACAAATGACTACTTAGGCGCCTACACAGCACGAACTACTTAATGGCGCGGGCTGTGTAGCGCTGGGTATTTTTCATTTAGACTAGGCAACATTATCATATAAACTGTCTAACATTGTTGCCAGTACCTCATATTGCACCCTTTTCTATACTCTTTTTCGAGCGGAAAGAAAAGCAGGTTGGCGCTCTCTTCCAAAAGTGGTCACAGCGTCCGCGTAACAAATGACACTATCTGCCTCGAGGGACGTCACCATGAAGTAGAATAAACCGCAGGATGCCGGGCCCCCTATTTGGGCGGACGTCCGGTACCCCAGGCCCTGCCCGGTCAGAAAAGTAACGCCACAAAATGAAAAGACGCCGCGCGATGGAGTCAACGCGTGGGTCCTAATAAAACGCCCTCGTGTGGCGTGCAAGGTAATAACGTTAATGGCTCTTATCCCAAAAGTGCCAGGGCGAGAGCTAGACGCGGCAACGCCAACGGTCGCTCGTTTAATTCTAATCCTGCGGTTGTGATGCGTCGCAGCGATGGAATGCTTCACGCATATATGCAGAGGAACGGGAGGGGAGTGCACACTCGGTGCTTGAGCTCTGCGGCGCGTTGCGCCAATGGAGTTTGCCTGACGGGAATATATTTGCGGAGAGATTAAAAGCTGGCGAGAGGCACCCTTTGCCGCGCACCCTCGCTAGCTACACTGTGGCTCCATTAGAAATGGATGACGACGCATTTATACGGAGAGGAGTGCGTTCACCTCGGCTTGCAATATCTGGGCACGTGCCGCCACTTTTTCAAAACGTTATGATTGCTTCAGGTGTCTTTAGCGAGGTTCGAGTGGGTACTTGCGGAAAAAGCCGCAGACCATCAAGTGAGGGCACAAATAAGGGTACTTAGGGCACATGCATTAAGGTTCTTATCTCTTTACTTATGTGAGTAGCAAAAATATACCAAGAAATAAAGGGTGGACGTGCAAGCTTTTTCCTCTTACTGTGTTAGTCTCCCCGGGGACGGTAAGGGATCGTCTATTATGCGAAAGAGTGAATGATTTATGGCCTTTCCGCACGTGTGTTCGTAATAAGGGACGCGTATGTATTATGTTGATCTCATCGTCTCGCCCCTGATGTAAATAGAAGATCAGTCCCTCCATCTCCCGGCCTCGCTCCGCCATCCTAATCTACCGAGGAATTCTTGCGAGCTGCTAGCAAACTAGTTCCTAAAAATATTTTTCAACGTATAACTCGTAGATTTAACGCCTTATCCTGATAAATACTGCAAGCTTACAACTTGTGCCTTTTCTACGTTACCTCGTGGAAACGTGCACCGCAAAGAGCGTATCAATGTTTGCTGTTGCTTTTGTCATATTAGGAGTTTGCCTGAATTGCAGATGATAAAAATATGGTATTAATATGTACGAAGGATAGGATGACTGGCTATCCTGCATGTGTTTGGGTAGAGTCAGTCTTTCAGGGGATCTCTTATGTTAAATAGGCAGTGGGTGGTATTGCTTGCGGGCGAGGAAAAGGTGAGCCAAGTTTACTCTCCTGGACCAAGCCCAGCGAGCCGCTCGGGCCAGCGGTGCCCTGGACTAAATCCCAAATTACCAGCCGCCTCATTCTTTTCTTTCAAATAATTTTTGTTTCCTTAGGGAACCGATGTATCATGCGCTTGATTTACGCAGAGGCAGAGCCGGGCTACGCAGTGATTGAGTATGTGATAGGGGTGTGCGAATATTCGAGTTTCGAATTCGAATCGAATAGTTCCTAATCGAATAATTCGATTCGGCTTTCGAATAGCTAGTATTCGAAGTTTCGAATAATGCGACAGGACGAATATCTAAAACGCGACAAAGGCCAATGGTGCAACTTGGTTAGGGTAGTCACTCGAAACACGCTCACATTCACACAGGCATCCACTCAGGAACACACCCCACACACAGCGCTCCATTAAGATCCATTAAGAGGGTGTGTTCCTGAGTGGATGCGTGTGTAAATGTGAGCGTGTTTCGAGTGAATGCTAAGTTGTGCCGATTTCCTCAAACTGACAAGTGACCAACTAGCCCAAAAACAAGTCCTTTCATGGTCAGGGTAGGGTGGCTAAATCTAACGCTAACGTCGCCGTTCGCTAAACTTTCACTGACATCATGGTACAAAAGCGAGCGCATGTTGATCTTTAAGGAGATTATCTTATTTCCGCACGTATAAAAACACATGAGAAAACTGTCAAGTCCTTCACAACTTCGTTCCCGAAACGAAGGCGCGGACTTCTTACGTAGTTCGGTCGCATATGCCGCAAGCGCCGTAGAACGACCTTACTTTGGCCTGCGAAACCCTCGGTGATTGGCGTTGCACGTAAAAATTTGTTCGCGCTGGGCAGTCGCCACTGCCGCACCGCACCACTAGTTTAGAAATTCCCATCGTTCCGGCGCGCATTTAAAACACTGGTGTGAACGGGCGCCCGAGGACTTTTGGGCCCGGAGCACCCATGGCGATGAAGCACCACGTTACCGTTGTCAGGTGAAACTTATTGCTCGACCATGGGGAAAGAAGACTAGCTACCGTACCCCCCTCTTGTTAGGCGGTGAGGAGTGCCGCTGCTGACTGAAACGGCGGCTCTTCTATCAACATGCCTACGCGTCCATAAAAGCTGAAACAAAAGCCACTCCCGAACGAGTGCGTAATGAAGCTGTCAGCACGCCGTAGCGTTCGTGATTTTTCCTTTGTCTTGCCGCAACTGGCGGTACATATTTCTTGTAAATATACTATTCGATATTCGATTCGATATCCGACATTTTTGGCCGCTATTCGGCACTATTCGATTCGAATTCGATTCGAGATTAAATTTCACTATTCGCACACCCTTAGTATGTGATCCTTAACCTTGTCCGTAGAAATGCTGTCGCTATTGCGGTATACAAACAATGCTCATTACTCTGCTTAAAACATCAAAACAGTTTCGTCTGCAAATTTCGTCTAAGCTGGAGTGCCAAGAGCTGGCCCAACTGAAGAATATTCCAGGTAGTATTAGATTCTGGTGTCTGCCCTAGAAAGAAAGACCTTAGTATTTGTACAACTCGTTACAGTAGCATGTTGTCTTGGTGACAGCTTCGAGTCGGCACTCGTACTGAGACTTGTGTTCAGTCAGGGCAGCGGTCTATTAGCCGCCCTAAACCACCCTGAAAAGGCTGCTCTACATTCCATATTTAGCAATTAACACACGCGCGTTACAATCTGTAAGCAACACTTCACAGCTGTTCGCGTCTTGTGAGGCTTGTATGGCCATTCTTCTATTGTATATAGCACGCAGAACATTGTCATCTTTTAGGTGTTGAATGTCGGCGTATCACTGTCGTAACGTCGGGCTGTCGCCATTTTGCGATAGAGCGCCATGTTTGAGCTGAGAGCGCATGAAAGTTAATTAGCATTTATTCGTATGAGTTGTAATGACACTCTTCCGACTCTCACATTCGATGAGATTTTCAGGTTTTTAAAGCGGCCCTGCGCCCCAATTTCACCCACGTAGTTTTACGTTGCAACGCATTCCTTGTGTCGTCCTGAGATGACTCCAAAAATAATTTTGGAGATGGGCGCACACAAACAGAGGTTACTGAACTTCCAAATTCAAAATAAAAGCAGATGACAGAAACTGGCGTACACTTTCGTATTTCACTCGTCCACTGACGCGTCAGCCTGGTTCTGGCTGCTTCCAATCAAAACGCGGCCTACATTTTGATGTACCGGAACGCTCCAGCACGTAGTGACCTTCCTGCCGCAAGCGGGCCCCGCATTTTCTGACGGATTCGGTGCCGCAGGCCCGTAGCCAGGAATTTTTTTCGGGGGCGGGCACTTGCTGAAAGCCTTGACTATTTGAGAAAAATGCCGATTTTCATTATTTATTGTCGGTAAAACACCATGTATTATGAAAATTCCGGGGGGGGAGGGGGGGTCCCCCCTGGCTACGGGCCTGCGGTGCCGCACAGCTTAACAGACGACTATGTTGACAAATGGGAGGTCAAAACGCGCCAGAAACTACAGTGTTCTAGAATTATTATTCTAGTATACTATACCAGAAACGTTGTGCTGCTGCGACTAGACAAACTTTGAACGCGAGCTCCCACGAGCATAGAGGTTCCTAAGATTAACTAGAGGGGACTCTGGCGCTGCGATCGTTCAGCCACCATGGGAATGATGGGTAGTACACGGATTTGCCTAGTCTTCGTGCTTGCGGGCTTCGAACGCACTTGTGGATTTGTTTATTGCTGTGTTTTGGTTTTCTTTCGGATAAAAGAATGGATCATTGTGAACTTCGTGACCAGATTTGAATTGGCGAGCTTAAAAAAAGATAAAATGGTGAAGTGGAACTGCTGACTGTTGCTGAACTTCGTCTTGCTACAAAGCGGATGCAGGCGACGCGTAGCCAAACGGAGCCGAAAGAACGAAGTTTAGACAAATCCGTGTGCTACCCATCATTCCCATTCAGGCTGAAGCGCCATGCGTTGCAGCTCCCATAGACACAAGCGCCAGAGTTCTCTTTCAGGGGCGTAGCCAAGGGGGGCGGGGGGTTCAACCCCCCCCCCCCCCCCCGAAATTTTTCAGTTTTGCTTGCGTATATAGGCACGCACACATACAAACGCACGCACGAACATACATAAAGTATGGTTGAACCCCCCCCCCCCCCCGAAAAAAATTTCTGGCTACGCCCCTGTTCTCTTTAGTAATGGTACATACGACTGGTCGTTTTCGAGCGCCCCAGAGCGTTCTCGCGACGCGCGTCACGTTCGGCTGGTCGATATCGAGCTCTCTGAATACATTCGTCTGGTTCTTTCAGAGCACCACGCTCTATCTGAGAGCGCTCGAGGCGCTCTCACTTCGAAGTCGGAGCGCGACCGAGATCTGGCACAGCTCCGGTCACGTGAGTTTGACGATTTCCGTCAGTGCGTCATCCGCTTCGACGTTTGTAGCAGAAGCTCTGTGTGAGCGCCGTCCGTGTTCTGCAGTACACTGCTTCGCAATCTCAAGGACGCATGCTATGCATGAAGCATGCCGAAGAAATTGTACGCGAAGGCTTTAGTCATGCCGTCGTTGCTTCTTTCTGTCATGGAAGCGACGACGACAGTAGCAGCAGCTCCAACGACATCCGTAACGTTTGCGAAGACAAGTTTGATGAACTGTTCGGCCACCCGAAAAGGATACCTATAAATTCATTATGTTGGAAGCACAGTCCCGACATATACCGAGAAGGAGGTAAGCGATGAAATGAAATAAATACCACAAAATATAATGTCTCTTTCCACTTTAGTTCAGCAGGGATTACCGACTGCCACGGGAGACCTGCTTTTACGTCTCGAATTACGTACTTCCCCGTTCGGTTTCTGGTTGCTCCAGCGAGACGCTGTATGTTCGGCTCGGACAAGCTTTCTCCATTTCCGATCTCAAGCTTCCCAGGTGTCGTTGCAATCTGAGTCAGAGCGTGGCGGCGCCCAGTCGAATGTACCATCAGAGTGGCGACAAGCGTGGCGATTCCATGCAGTCTCGGAAATATTCAGGAAATGAGGAGCTGGAAATGAAGAAAAGGTGACACACGCGGATGGGTTGCTGCCGTATGACGTAGCAATGATGGCACTTCCTTTCTTTCCTTCTTTCAAATTTTTTACGGGCCTTATCATACCTCTCCTTATCAAACTGTCGTCTTACGCCACCAGGTATGGTTGCCAAACAGAGTAACTTGATCAAGATAAACTATGTGCTTTGAAGCGCGAACCGTGTGTTCGTTTGCAATGCTTTGAGCTTCTGCGCCGAGATTCTTCAGGGTGCTGATGACACAGGATACCGCTCACAAACGCTTCATTTGTACGGTTGCTTCATTCGCCCATTATGAAAGTCAAGCCTTTCGACAATATACGTAAGTATACAGCTAATGCATTCAGCGCAGGTTTCTTGTTCAATCATATGACGGCACGCTGCTATCTTTTGTCTTTATCAGGCCACCATGTCTAACACTCAACCGGGCACTTTGTCTTCTACTTGACAATAGCGTTAGAATCGTTACGCAGTAGCGCATGGATTATGCGTCTTTCAGTGAGCCACTTAGCGAGGCGTGACGAGAGCGCCTCTGTTCTGCGGCGGGCGTCGTTTCTGGGGGCGCGGGTTCAGAATATTTTTTTTCCTCGAACGACGCATCCGTGCTATGTGGTCGGAGCGCAGGAGTCTGTCACAACAGGAATTTGCTGACCAAACGACAAAGGCGCAATAGACGGGACAGCGTGGATGCAATGGCTCACCCGCCGCGGCAATCGATCGAGCTGCATTCGCCGGCGGGCGCCCCACTTAGCGGTGACCTGCGTGCCGATGGTCTTCGCGTTCCATCCTGGGCTCGCTGCCCCACGACTGCGAGCCTTGGGGAACTACTCGCCAGGGACACCACAAATAAGGAACACAGCTAAACGAAGATAGAGTCTCAAGGAAGAATGAAGTGGTGCTGCCGTTCACGAGATGAACTGGTCGTCGACCGCACGCCGGCAACCACAGTTCAGCGCTCACGACCAATGACAACGTCGTTTCCCCAAAAGTTGCGATAGGCGTTCATCCGAAGAAGGAGTGGTGGGTACACAGCCTTATCGGAGGGCAGCGAGGGAACACGGGGATGCGGGGATCGCCTGAAACTACTATGGCCAACGCGCCAAATTCGCGCTGTCTAATGGAGCGTGTATAGAGGGGTGCGAATGGGAGGCTGGTGTTTGTTAGCTTATAGAGAGAGCGGCTTTGCACTCTTTCGTTGCGAGGCTGCAGCCGGGCGACGCTTAGTAGAAGCGTGGAGGACGCACTTTTTATTTTTTTTTTTCGTCTACGCAACGCGCCTGAGCACGTTGACGAGCGCGGCTCCAGCTTCCGCGACCAGCAGTGACACCATGTGCAGGGAACTTGCGCGTCCCTTCCTATCCCGGGCAATACCACGACGAGATACTGTGATACTTGCGTCAAGTTTGTCGAGCGTGGCCACGCGCTCGGATGTACCGAGTGCACGCATCGGAAATGGGCAATATCTCACTCCATCCATCGGCTCCCTTTCATTTACTGCGCGCTGCATTTATTGCTGCCCTTCCCGAAGAACCGACAGTGTACGTGCAGTCGCACACGGAGACACACAGATATAAAGCCGCACGCGCCGCACTCGTGTGCGCAGAAATATACAACAACCTGCACACACACGCATGCATGTATAGGGCAGTCGGTGGCGATATGTTGAAAAACAAAAATTCACACGGTGCCTTGTGCATTTGCCTAAGACGACTGCCTTCTCAGTCGATTGCGTTAATATCTCCCCCGCCCATCCCCACCCAAAACCTTTCCGCAGTCAACGTGGTTTAGCACTATTTCCGGGATTGGAGGAACTTGAAAGCTTTCTGCACCTCACGTGGTTCTGCAGTGCCACCGTCAACGGCCCACCTTTGACCAAGCGACGATTTCATGTGATGATGTCATCACGTGGAGTCACGTGTGTGATGTCTTAGTGACGCCATGATGACGGCATATGGTGACGTAATCAGGAGATGATTTTTCGCATCACTCGTGTTGACGCCGACGGCCACTTTTCATGTTTGATGAGGCACCCAAGGCTTCCGTCTCAAAAACGCGCTTAGCGAGACGCGTGCTATCCAAGAGAGCCTATTGCAGAACGAAAGCCATCAACGAAAGCAAACCCTTGGTTTGGGTGTGTGATCTTCATCACCGTTAGGTTGATCTTCATCACCGTTAGGTCACGACTCCTTATAGAGTCTGATGCAGTTCGGGAACAAGCAGTCTCGGCAGGTCAAAAGCGAACAGTTCGAGGAGCTTCATGATGTGGTCTAACGCTACGCAAAGAGATATTCACGCCATCCTGAAAAAAAAAAAAAAGATCTCAACCGACCTCACATTCTGCGACATCCCCAAGAGTATTACACCACAAAAAAAAAAAAAAGAGAGAGAGAGAGAGAGAGAGAGAGAGAGTATATGATGTGTGCACCGATTTTCACGAACATTAAGGTATTAGGCAGGAGCAAAGATACTACCGCCCGTGAACTAATGGAAGCTTTCTGTATATCTGTTAGGGGGAATGCTTGTGTTAGCGACACTTCTGTTTCATTATTTGATAGTGAACGTGCTTTTTTGCTTGTTTTTTTGGCAACCGGTTAGACTGTGACCATGTGACAACGTGCTCATGCATATCTCTGTATTATGAGAGACAAAAAAGAGAAAAGAATAAAAAGCTCATTCGGCGTAATAAAGTTAGAAAATTTAAATTCTAAAATCAGCTAAGTAAACATTGAATGAGATAAGCAGATGTAAAACTAACAACTTTCATTCCGTCGATCACATTGTGCGCACTCTAAACGCGAACGGAGCTGTTTTGCATATCGATCCCACGTCACTAAGAACAATTTCCTACGTGGTTATTCGGCAGCGTTTTATCGCACACTCTGGCAAACTGACGAAGCAAATATTCTCACACGTATTTTCGTTGACTCCCCAATTCACCTTTCTTGCGCGTCTATGGTTGTGCGAACACACAGCATTAGGGCCTTCACATATGTAGCCATGGCGTCATGCATCCCTGAGGAGAAAGCGCACACACACACACAGCTGGACTCCATCTGTGTCTCTTCGGTCCACGGCAGGCAACTGAATACGCGAAGCACAAGAAGTCGGGGCACTTGTTTATTCTGCGGTCAACTATTGCGCTGCGCAAACAAATCGGCCTCACATGTATGCCTACGCGCATCAGTCGATAACACTGGCGTGGTAAAAGGGGCGCAGCTGCTCCTGCCCGAGCGCCATGAATGCATTGCTGAATGTTGGGTTCAGCAGTCGATCTGATAAGCATTTCGAGAAAGAGCTCGGCGCACTATGGCTTTGTTGGCACGCAGCATGTTGATAACGAAGCTGCGTGTCTTATCAACAACGTGAACTTCGGCGGAGAATATATAGTATATTGGCTTCTTAGTGGGCGAATGGATATTTGAACTTCCGAGTGCCTAAGCAAAATCACACTCCTCATTATTCATATATTCTGGTTGAATTTGCTGCGAATACCAGCCCTCTAACAACTTTTCTTTGTAATGAGAACAGAGATATAGCTGTTGTGAGCAAATGGTGATAACTCGCGCCTTTGTTTTTCCTTCATTATAGAAAGCTCTCACACGTCGACTGAAATGTCCTAGTTTGATGTTGGCTTATTGAAAATGTCAACAATGAAAGTTTTAAAGAAGCTGGTAGCCCATTATCGTCTTTCTTTCTTTTTCGATGGAACGTTTTTTTTTTCTCTTTCACTCTTTTTGCCTCTAAACGACGAAAGCTTGACGATAAAGAACTTCATTTGAAAATCGCACAAAAACATTTTTCGCTTTCAGCCACGAATTTGATGCCGTTTCCATTCCTTTCAAGCGGTCATTATCGACTGGTGTGCCCTACTTGAATTCAACAGCTGGAAACAATTTTGACGCCGAAAAAGTTAAAAAGCGCTCAAAGCAACGAATTTATCGCTGCATCGCGACTTGGAATTTTTTTGCTTTTTTTGTTTTGCTTGTACATAGTTTTTATGCTTTGAGAATTCACACAAGAAAAACCATACGTCGCAGTGGTACCGTAGTATTAATGGAACTGCTAAAACAAACAATGCTCTGTAAATGTTTGAAAGTAGATGCACACTCATTTCTCCGGGGGACATGGAGTACGTTTGCCCATGAAGGGACTGACTTACTTTAATAATGGTGAATTGTGTGACTTTCGGCAACATGAACAGCCGACTATTAACAGGACGTGTTGCTGAGCAAGTTGGTTATTATAAAGCAGTGGGCTCCGCACTTGCAGTAAGCTTGCATTCTAGAAAAGTTTCAGAGGGCCAACATTACGCATAGAGACGTTCCTTTCCCTGCTACACGGTTCAGGTGTCCACTCAGAAGTGAAGCTTGGCACGCGAATGAGAAGACGATGCGAAGAGGGCCTGGGCCCGATACGCTATCGCGTTCTACTCCTGAAAGAGACGCTCAAGTGTCCTGAAGTTTTTTGTACACGACTGTTGAAAACACTAACGATTAAAGAGAAACTGAGACTGTTAAAACAAGACGATAATGCAGCAACAAACGCAAAACACGCACCAACATAGTGACAGAACACCACTAAAAGTCCTCGTAACTAGACGGCCAGGAGTAAGAGCGCCCGAGATATTATAATCCACAAGCGCTCTACGCAAAGCTCGCAGGTGTCGTTTGTATTCATACTGTTAAGTTTGCTTGCGTATCCGTAGCTTTACATTGGGTCCACACAGAATTTCACGAATTCTGTTGATGTCGCAACGTCCTCCTAAAATCTTTTAATTCTGAAGACGCCATTAACATTTCCCCGATCACCACATATCTTACACAAAACAGTTTAAAGCCTTGGAAAGCTCAATTGTTCTATTGCGTCCCCAATCAGACTTGAAGCATCGACTTGCCCGTTCTCATATAAATGCTGCTTTCACTAGGCAACCTTGATTCGAGCATTACACACGTAAGCATAGATAGATCACATGAGCACCCTTATTGGAAGTACTTCTGACGATACCCCTGGGTGTGTTGCCAAGCTTGAACTTGAGGAGGCAACCTAAGCGAGTTCCTGCTGAAACATTCTGTATGGCATATTCTAATAACGCCCCCTGTTTCCCACATTATTTCGTGTGCGTCTCGCTTTTGCTGCGCTCGCGGATGGGAGTGCGAAAACTTAGGGTTAAGTAATGCAACTATGTACTTTCAGCCTTTCATTTTCAGCGTCTACACTCAAAAGAGGCTCACGGCACCGTGACTCTCTTCGGGTATCCATTAGGGGTGTGCGAATATCAAATTTTTCGAATACGAATCGAATACGAATATCCACCTTCGAATATCGAATCGAATATCGAATATCAAAGAAAAAATGCCTCCACAGTAACAATATTTTATTTACCATGTAGCTATTTGAAAAAAAAAATAACATTAACAGCCTGACTGGCAACACAACATACACTGCTATCTCCAGAACACAATGTCCAGGCTAGCACAATGCACATCACAACACAAGCAAATATCACGGCACAATGAAAGTAATGACTAGATGCTATCATGAAGAAATATTAGTTGCTCCACATGATCAGGCAGAAGGCGCTCCCTTCTAACGGAGCCAACCCCCCCTCCCCCCCGCTGCCACTGAAAAGGCACGCTCGCTTGGAACAGAAGTGGCTGGTATATAGTACATGGGGCAAAGCTTTGCCAGACTGGGGTATCTGAAGGTGCCTACAGTCCGCTACCAGTCACGTGGGACACTGTCTTTCTTCAGAATTGCTCCCGCATAGTGAACGAGTGGTAGTGCGGCACGTTACGGCCGCATAATATTGAAAATGTATGGTTACATGATCGCCAACAGCGCTGCACGTCGGAGATGCACCAGCAATGAATCATACGTATTGGGGCGCTCGTCGCAGGCAGATATCGTGCCTCCGTGTACTTACGATGTTTATCGCTCCTCTCGGCAACGTTTTTAGCTATACGAACGCAGCAGAAATGTGGAAGACGAGTTATTTTATGCATGATAATCGAATCGCATATTCGAATTTTCGAAAATTCGAAGTTATCGAATATTCGAAACAATTCGAATACACGATTTTCGAATCGAATACGAATATTTCGAATGTAATATTCGACGAATATTCGAAACTCTCGAATATTCGCACACCCCTAGTATCCATTTGACCCCTTTTGGAAGGTAGAAGCAGAAAGAAAGTTAGCATTTCTGAAGGAGTCACTGTACTCTCGTAAAGCGCGTTTCGATTGGCTTCCGTGATGAAAGCGCCGCCAGTGCCGCCGTATACGCCGTACATATCGCGCGTTTGCCGTTCGGCGCCGTCGTGGCGCCATTGCTCGCCGACGGAGCTGGGCTGGCGCCCCCCCACTCCCTCCGCCTCTTCTCTCCGTCTCCTCGGTCTTTTGGAATGTGTTGAGTTGGTTGCGCGGGTTGCGTCTGTTGGCTGTCTTATAGTTTTGTGTTCGAGCGAACATGCATATCTTCGGTGGCGTTGACGCCAGGCTCCCTGCTCGAACTGACGCTTGGATTGCGGAATATTCATGGCGCTGCGGACACGAACAACGTGCGCTTTTTAACGGTGAGTGTACTGCTTTCATAGGTACTAATTATACAGCTTTAGCTGGGCATCTGCAGCAGTTCTGTGGAAGTAGGCTGCCAGCCATTTCTAACAGCAGCCTGTGTCCACGGGAATGTTGCGGATACCCAAATAAAACTGTCAGTTAACGAGTTGACACCGTTATGCGCGTTGCTGTGCAAGCTGCCATAAAATGAGCGATGCAAACAATTATCAAGGGTCATTGTTCGCTGATCGCACATTGTGTCTGTACTGCTGAAGGTGCAAGATGTCGTTTTGAGATGCGCTTTAGTCTACTTCATAATGACATTTCCATCGACATTGAGTGTGCAGCATGCTTCCGCGCGTGGGAACATGAAAGAAAGCAGTCTTTGAACAGAACAGTTAGGTGCGCTACATATATATATATACATACATATATATATATATATATATATATATAAGGCCCGTTCAGGCGGGTAATTTAAAGTGCGCTAACGCTGTGTGGACCACTAAAATGTGATTTTCTTTCAAAATGGGCATTTCCTTGGCACGAAACAAGCACTACGAGGTTTCTGGAACGCTATTTCAACAATCAACGTCGACTTAATATTTGCCTTCAGTGTCCCTTTACCTTAAAAGAAAGTAAACATTGTCTTTAGCGACCAGATTTGCAGCGACGTGACGCGGTTATTATGAGCAATTTCTCACAGCAGTAGTTATACTCAAAAAACGATGTCGTGTTTCTATCCATGAGTATTGTACTTATTTCTTACATATAAATTCCGCGCAGCTATAAAGGACTGCAAACTGTTTGAGAATTCGAAATACAGCGAATCGTATGAAAGTGACGATGTACTTAAATTGAAGTGCACTTTATGGAAACTAAGGCGGTCGAAATCACTTCTTATTCTCCCACTACAATCTAAATCATAATGACGTCATGGTTACTCATCTAAAAAGCGAGGTTTCTTTTTAACATGTGAAATTATTTAACTTCCCTGCGCGTAGTCCGGGGTTATAAATTCGGATAAGAAGGCTTATGGTGCTGATGCCCTGCCTAGAAGCATGCGGAGCAATACGTGTGTTCCAGCAGGAGCACTCGAGTGGGTAAGAGAACGGCAAGATCCAGGTGGGAAATAACAAGCCACGCGGCGAAGTGAACAAGACAAGCAGTTGATCGGAGCATAGATCTCGCGTTCAGTGGAACAGAGGCGGAATTGTATGGAGCATCAACAACTAGAGGTGTGTTGTACGTAGAAGTCTGTGGGTGCACTAGAAAGAGAAGCTGCGATATAAGCATTCCAGGCACAAAGGACCGAATGCTTGAAGACGAAGAAAAAAATCACAGTTTCGCCGCAAGGGCGAAGCAATGAATGCGATAGCAAGAAACTAATGCTATACGAAGTGAGGCTCGCCAATGGATACTCTCAGTTTGAACAGCGCTCCTGTTACAAAGGCGGCCGAAGCAGCGAAGGAAACTAGCGTGCTTCAATTGTCGAGCTGTGACACTTGATAGTTCGCGCTCATCTTCTGTTTGTTCGTTTAGCGGCGTCGTTTAGCGGCGCTCCGTAACATGAGCGCGGACATCACGGTTAAAGCTTGAAACATCCCTCTTGCCCTCACCACGAGAAAACCGCGCGAGCAGACAGCGGAAGGCCAAGGTTCTCCTTGCGCAAATATAAGAAGAAGCGAGCGAGCTCGCCGACGACTTTTAAATGCGCCCGTCGCGCTCCTAGCGCCATCTCGCTGGTAATGAAGAAACGGTTATGAGCGCCGGCCATCTCTGAGTCCATCCAGCGGCAAAGGGTGTGTATATAACGCTCGCCGTTAGCTATGCGGAGGACCTGCGTTCCGTGGCGTAGTGGCTAGCGCCACTCGCTGCGGAGCAAGAGGTCCCTGGTTCGATTCCCTGCTTCGGAAGCATTTTTCTGAATTATTTTTCTTTGGGGCTTTTATATATATATACATACTTATACATATACGGTGCATGACGGCGACGGGGACGGACATTTTCCAGCCGAGACTGTCCATATAATTGCTATCGCAATAGAAAAAAACGACGAAGCAGTCGATGCCCAAAAGGCCGAGGCATGTTGACTGAACTAAAGCTTCCCAGAAAAATGAAGGCGAATGGAACATTGGCCTGTTTGTTAGAGTGCATACCAGGAGAGCCGACGCAACGAGATGACAAGAAGCAGAGGCATGCGGACAAGCAGAATACGCTGCAATAATAAAGGCACGCTGTACAACAAGGTCGATGCACTCATGCATTTGAATAACAGCGATGGGCATGGTTAAAAGCGCATCTTCGCTCCATTTTTTTTTTGTCTCTCTTATGGCGCGCTACCGCGTTTGCAGCGTTTCTATATATATATATATATATATATATATATATATATATATATATATATATATATATATATATATATATATATATATATATATATATTATTGTGTGTGCAAGGGAGGTATTGTCCACATTCTGAACTCGATTTTTTCTTCCTTTCTTCACGTCTCGTCATCGCAGTGCTGCACTTCTCTGGTACTGTATTGTATATCCAAACAAGCACCTACACAAGATTGCTTCGATGTATCTGATGTCGCGGCATCTTTTGACGAATGCCTGAAGCACTGTACTAGCACGCACCGACTCGTACCTAGCGTCAACTATCTGTGTCACTTCTTTGTAGGAACAGAGGGAATGCGTTGCTCGGCTATATGCAGGGACGTCTACGTCTGGTATGTCTCTTTTCGAAAGTCAATCGAATGGATGTAGGTGCTTCTGCGCAGTGCTCATTTAACGTGAAAGAAGAAGAAGAAGAAGAAAAAAACAATCACTCTTAGACAGGTAGCACGCCATGAAAAAAAATTGTCAGTGTGTTTTATTTCTCTCGCCCCACCCCAGTAATGAGGTTTCATATGAGGTATATGTATTTCTTGCCGTAGGCAAGTAAATAATGGGGAAACTGCTAAGTTATGCTTTGGTACACTAAGTGACGAATGAAACCAATGCTGAGCTTGTCACGCAGCATCTTTTAAAGGGACACTAAAGATCAAAACGATTTTTCTCATATTAGTAAAGTACTCTTTCACGATACCAAAAACACCACGCTTTCTGAGAGAAGACGCTTAGTAAGCGAGAAAACAGGCAAAAACAAAATTCGGGTGGCGACGCCACCTTGAAGTTTCCGCACCATTCGCCGTGACATCACATGTTTTGACGGCGCCTACTAGGGACTACGTAGTTCTTAATCGGTAAAAATAGAGTACATTGTCCTATGAGGGAGCCATAGACTTAACATACCAAGTTGGGGGTAATTTTGTTGAGCCAATGGCGCCAAAATACGATAAGTACACTTTGAAATCCCTGACGACACGCGGAGAGATTTCGGCACGAAATTTAAAAGTGAAACTTTGAACTTCATATTCTCATGTATTAATAAACCTATGATGGTAAAATTAATGACGTTAGAATTCTCAGAGCACAATTTATCGATCTAAACGTATTCATTGTTTCTCTTTAGTGTCCCTTTAAGGCTCAAATAATGCTTAACGGTAGGCCCGTACGTTGTGTACGTCCTCATTTAAACTAAAGTGCATGCAATCTAAACCAAAGTATTCCACCAGACAGTAGCGTAGCCAGAAATTTTATTCGGGGGAGAGGGGCGGGGTTTCAACCATCTTTATGCATGTGTGCGTGTGCGTTTGTATGTATGCGTGTATACATGCACATGCAGCATCGAAAAATTTGGGGAGGGGGGAGTTGCACCCTGTGCTTAGACAGTGATAACGGTAGGCTTTACACCTCTATTCGTCCTAAAGCACGTTGTCCTCACCAATACATCATATACCTTCCTTGGCTTTCTTTCCTCTTAGTTCTAAGCAGTGTTGTCTAGGGGAAAAAAAATGAGCCCTTAAAATTTGCCTTCTTTGTTTTTCGTTTAATTTTCTGTCTGCCCTTACCCCTTCCCCAGTGCAGGGTAGCAAACCAGATATATTTTCTGGTTAACCTCCCTGCCTTTCCGCATTACATTTCTCTCTCTCTTTCTTAATTATATATGAATCTTTCTTTCTTGGCATAGTCATTTCCCTAGCAATGTCATCAGTTGCCCCAGATGCCATACTGATCAGTGCCATGGG
This sequence comes from Rhipicephalus sanguineus, assembly GCF_013339695.2. Lineage (NCBI taxonomy): Eukaryota > Metazoa > Arthropoda > Arachnida > Ixodida > Ixodidae > Rhipicephalus > Rhipicephalus sanguineus. Next base: position 37,843,600 of record NC_051180.1, on the reverse strand, counting down.
TCAAGCGAAGCATGCACATGAACGGAAGGCGTGGCGACACCAGCCTTCCCTCGACGACATGCTGACCTGTGTAGCTTATGATGGTGTTTCCCCCCTCCCTCCCCAATCCACAGCTGGCGAACGCCAAATAGATAATAAAAAAGTCACAGTTTCGCCGCAAGGGCGAAGCAATGAATGCGATGCAAGAAACTAATGCTATACGAAGTGAGGCCCGCCAATCGATATTCTCAGTTTGAACAGCGCTCCTGTTGCAAAGGCGGCCGAAGCAGCGAAGGAAACTAGCGTGCTTCAAGTGTCGAGCTGTGACACTTGATAGTTCGCGCTCATCGTCTGTTTGTTCGTTTAGCGGCGTCCCTTGAGCTCGAGTGACTTTCCTACGCTCCGTAACATGAGCGCGGACATCACGGTGAAAGCTTGAAACATCCCTCTGCCCCTCACCCCCAGAAAACCGCGCGAGCAGACAGCGGAAGGGCAAGGTTCTCCTTGCGCAAATATAAGAAGCGAGCGAGCGAGCCGACGACTTGTAAATGCGCCCGTCGTGCTCCTAGCTCCATCTCGCTGGTAATGAAGAAACGCTTATAAGCGCCGGGCGTCTCTGAGTCCGTCCAGCGGTAAAGGATGTGTATATAACGCTCGCTGTTAGCTACGCGGGGGATCTGCGTTTCGTGGCGTAGCGGTTAGCGCCACTCGCTGCGGAGCAAGAGGTCCCTGGTTCGATTCCGCGCTTCGGAAGCATTTTTCTGAATTATTTTTCTTTGGGGCTTTTATATATATATAAATACGTATACATATACGGTGCATGACGGCGACGGCAAAATTCAGCCGAGACTGTCCATATAATTGCTATCGCAATAAAAAATGCCAGGCCTGCGCGGAAAGCACAGCACAGTCACAGCGAAAGCTGGAAGAGCGGCATTTCTAGAGCCCGTTGTAAACTCTCTTGGGGCTACTAATACAAGCACACTAGCAATGTACCCACTACGCCATAAATCACAATATTTGTGAAATTGGGAAGCACCTACAACGCCATTATTCGTCATTGTGCGCAGAAGCGAGGTTCCAGCTACACACATGTAAGGCATTATGTGCACTTTGTTTACGTG